>NC_056734.1:889810880-889835880 GCF_019279795.1 Protopterus annectens
TGTGATCACAGTAACTGGACAATTTCTACTACAGTTAGAGTTTTGTTCATAATAATAAATGTAAGCACAGGTTAAATTATTCAAATACAGTCCAAGATTATAGCTCTGAACTCCTGGTTTTATTAAAAGAAGTACAGCAGCTTGTTCAGTGAAAGACTGCAGAATGCCATACTCATAACGTATGCTTGTGACATTGCAAGAAATAATTTATATGTAGATATTATTATATATTCATGGAAAACACTATTATAATCTATATTAAAAATTAAACAGTTTGCTGTCTTAATTAAAATTTCATTTATACCTACAGCTTAGACTAAAACAGTACATTGAGTATTAGTCAAGAACAAACCATCTGAATTCTACTTTCTTCACTTACCTATTCCTTTCCTTTCTTTTCTGTTGATTTTTTATTTACTTTCCTCCTGCTCTAGGTTACCTTTTCTTTTAATTCCACTGTAGCTTACCCTTCTACTTTTCTTACCAGTTGGTCATGTGTTGTAATACTTTTTATTACAAGAACAGTATGTGGTTGTGGTCACTGGAAACCACTCGGAAATTAAAACTTATTTCTACCTTTGAGTTTACTGCTATACTGTGATGAATTCTACCATGCAAATATGTGTCCGCATGGTCCATACTAATGTATTGCATCTCTTTGCATCCTACCACATTTTTCTGTAGGTGGCCAGATTGGTGTTGCAGATAATATCCTCACAACCTGTCTTGGAGAGTGTTTGTCTGCTTGATGTGTTTGTGACAGCTTCCCATTTTTTGAATTCAGGACACAGTTATACTCCTCCTCTCTCTGAGAACCTGCTTTTGATTGTTTGTGTGTTTGTTTGTTTTAATCAGTGTGTTAGTGTGCTCATCAGTGTACTGACCTTTTTTTGATTTGTCTCAAACTGCTATCAGAAGGTGGAAATAGAAACAAAATGTTTATAGCAATGTGACAATGTATAGAACTATAACGTGTCATATAGTTAGAATTTCTTTCAAATGCTGACAGCTAGGTTTCTTCTATAGTTGTAGTAATTTAAATGTATCTGTATTGAATGAATTCATTTGGTACCATACATCTCAACTATTCAGATTTTCACAGAATGTCCAGATTTTTGGCTCATAATTTTGATCTGTTCTTCATAAAAATACATGTTTTTCTGGAAAATCATTGGGATGATCTGAGAATTGAAGTCACTAAATAAGGACCTACATTTGAGTTTCAGACTTCAAATCCTTCAGAAAATGTATGTTAAAACAAACCCTGTTACTCCAGCAACTTTCTAAGTTTACAAGAGCAATAGTTAAAATATGTCACTATTTTTGGGCCTTTTGTCCCCCCATTTTATCAGGCTTTGTGCAGATTCTTGCACTAAGAAGTTGAGAGGTATGGCTAGTACATAACTTTTCAAATTCCTTAAAGCAGTTTTCCTTCCTGTATTAACATGAATCTCCAACCTTTGTTATAAACATGGTTAATAAAGCACAAGTAAGGTTACTGAATATATGCAAATTAATGAAAATTATATTTGGATTGTCACTATAATTTTTTCATTGTATTATACCAGGTACTCAGTTTTCAGTGTTTTATAGAAATTCCATATTTTTATGTAGTAGTCATAATGAATTAAATGGCATTTCCTGATCACATTAGGTAGTGGCATTTTTCAATAGTTTAAGTTCTGAACTTTGACTTCCATTTAAGATATTTACTGGTCTTTCTTTTTCCGTCTGTACTTTTCATTTCCCAAATTCTCCTATCAATATTTCCTGATAAATTGCTTTCTTTCTTAATTCTAGCACATTCTTCGCTGAATGTTCATAAGCTAGAGAAATCTGACATGCTTCCACTGCAGTTCTTCAAGACCAAACCAAGCCTTATACTTGTTTTAGTGTTTCTTTATGTGGCAATTGATATCAGTCTTGCTTGTTTGATTCTTGCCTTTAGCTTTACAATTTCCAGTTAGTCAAGCAATGCCTTCAAACATATCACTGTAAAATATTTATTTCAAGTCTTTAGAAAATAGCTTCATGGAGATAAAATGTGTGATTTCCTTATGTAAGCCCATTGAATATAGAAATGTAGGGGCAAACAAAGTCTGAGGGTACTAGCTGACAGTTTATATTTTATGACCTCTTGCTAAAGACAGTGTGCTATATTTTTAGCACATTTAATAGAGCTATTGCTCTCCTGAGTTTTAGTCTATGTATGCATTTTGTAAACAGTTTTCCATATATATCTTTCTCAAGTCTCATTCCTTAGCTTTTGTCATTGATTTAATATACACATGCTTAAATAAATAAATAAAACAAATGCAGGTGTGTGTGTGTGTGTGTGTGTGTGTGTGTGTGTGTGTGTGTGTGTGTGTGTGTGTGTGTGGCGCTCACGCAAAACATCTTCCTGCCTATGACTTTTTATGGTTGATTCCTTTGGCTTTCTCCTTCTGACTAATTGTACTCAGTAAGGCACTCTGAAAATGAAAAATGTTGCTATATATGAGTCTATGCGATATGCAGTGTTTATTAAATAATCTACTAATATTGTACTTTTTGCTATCTTTATCAATTTTAAGATAAATACGAAAAGCATTTTTATACATTTCTTGCGATGGGAACTGATAATTACTAACACATTCCCCTGGATTTACTAATCTTTCATGCAGGACTAGCTTAGTCCTGCACAGAAGTGACCGTTTGGGAGCAGGATGGCAGCGCACCATGCATATTAATGATGCACCCTGCCCGAGCTCATACGCTTACATGGAGCGTGTAAGAGTGCAGGGGGTGTGTCTGAGAGCAGAGTTCTCAGAATAAAGATGCCCCCGCAATGTAGAACAGCAGAAAGTTAATGCAATGAGTGAGACCGTTCACAGGTGACCGCATATCCCTACCAACAGTCACCCTTGTGCATAACAGCAACAGAATATAGAAATAAAATGAAGAAACTTTTTTTTTTTAACAATCCAATTACAGCTAACCGTAGGTGTGCGGGTGTGCCCATCGGTTAGCTATGGTTAAAGCAGCTTAAAAGGATGAAGAGGATAACAAGGAAGATATATACAAATGAAGTAGCACAGCAATAGTGTAGTGGGCAAAGCATTCACCTTACAAGCAGACATTCCCGGTTTGAGTCCCACTACAGCACAATGACAACACACATTATGACCAATATTTTTGTTGCATAACCCACTGAATAACATATAATTATGAACTGGAGTACTGCAGTAAATGCACATGTGAGGTGTCAGTGTCATAATGAATAAGGCACTAGTAAGCAGGTCTAAGCACCAATAAGCAATAGTAAGCATATATAAGCACTAGTAAGCGAGTGTAACCACGTTTGTGTGGTGGTAAACAATGTCAACACTGGCTAAGCAATTCTGAAGCTAACTCTCTGTAAGCAGATGTAACAGCAGGTTAGCAGTGCTTGTCATCACACAAACCCGCTTACAACTGCTCAAAAGTGCCTTAATCCCTCTGTACCAATGACCCTTGTTCTGCCCATCAACAAAATAAACAACCATGCAGGTCTCAAACACAGGAGCCTATATATCTTATCCACCAAGCCATCACAGAAGTACAGCAGAATGAGGTAGTAGCAAATAAGTCTTCACCATAGTATAACCAAACTGAACCTGTGAAAGGAATCAGTATACAGTCATATGTACCATAACCCACTACATAACATAAATATGTGAACTGGAGTACAGCAGTAAGCCCAGAAGTGAGGTGTAATTGTAATAGAGTGTTGAAGTCCCCAATAAAACACAAGCACCCCACAGAGTGTATGTACACATTAATCATGGATACCAGGCAGGCATACATATAAGGTGTAATGAATAATAACACAATGCCAAAAAGGCATTATAATGAAAGTCTAATGTAAGCAATGCTAAGCATTGCACAGGCCAGCTTAGGAGGTGTGAGCAATGTGTAGACCAGCTAACTCATTGTGCCCATTGGTATACCCCTTTAAACAATGCCAACATTAGGTAAGCAGGTTTGCCCATAGCTTAGCTTTTTCAAAAATGGCCAATCATGGAAAAGTGCAGGAAATCGGCCCTACTTAAACCCAAGAGGCAGGAATACATCTCTTAACTGGCTGTAGCTTCCCCTTGCAGGCACTATGGCAGTAAGGGAAGAAGGAGTGTGCTTCCGGGCGCAGCGCTGGTGCATCCAGGAGTCCAAGGTCATGGCAGGACTCCTAGTTAAAGACCATGCACAGAGACTGCTGCAGGGCCAGTACCAGGGCTCCCAATATAAGGTGGAGGCCTGGGACCGTCTTGCCTGCGACCTCACCAGTGCCACTGGCAAACCCAGAACTGGTGAGCAGGTCAGCCACCACTATGCCGACCTGAAGCGGCAGAAGGGGGACCTCTTGGGCGAGTGGTTCCACGAGGTAAGAGCATCAGGAGATGTTCCAGACATGTGTAAATATCACCCCAGTATGTGTGTAATACTTGCCAGCTCAGGTATGCATAAGTATGGCTAAATATTCCTCTTATCTCCCATACAGCTGCAACAGAGTGGGCCGTGAACCAGGAGGCCCACATCAGCCAATTGGCACGGTTGCAACACGAGGCAGGTCAGTAATACCCATGCCTTTACTGTCAGTAATACCCATGCCTTTACTGTCATAGGAAATAAAAATAAAAGTAGTAGTAAATTAATTGCTAGTATAAAACCTGTATTGTTCAAGGCAAGTACTGCATACACTAGAGAATATGGCAGGAAGAGTCTAATATTGTTTGTTTGTCAATAAAAGTGTAATTACCTGACACAACAGATCTAACTGCTGGACTGTGTGTGTATATTCTGGTATCATATGGTAATGTAGATTTGCAAACATGTAATAGTACTGTGGTATTAAGCACTGTTACCCACACCATGCACCATAAATAGAATGTGTAGAAATGCCTGTATATGACAGGTGTAATCCCCAGACACCATTTAGTACAACTAAGAGACACATAGACAGTAAACAGGGAAAATGCAGACAACAAAAACCGAATAGCACATGCAACTGAAATGTGAACTGTTGTTTTTTTAGCACACACAGCCACAGTTCAAATCCTGCCAGTGGTAGTAGTCTGCATACAGAATCATACCCCACAACTGTACAGATATGTCTAGAATGTCTATGAAAGTGGTCCATATCTATTGCCTATCAACCTGTCTCCCTGGGAAATCAGTTGGATGACCCCAGATGTATACGCAGCGAAGAGGAAATATAGCTGATTGACAAACATCTATGACAACAAACCTGGTACACTAGCAGCTTCCCAATACCTTATGTGACTAAGAAGCCACGTATGTCCCATTTACACCTCAACTTGTTAAGCTGTGGTCAGAGTGTGCACAGTAACAGAATGATATGTATGTGCATAATAGTAATGTGGAACCTGGTACTGTGTGTGGGAACATTCAGGTAGTGCTAATAAACATTGCTCCCACAGGTCTGTCAAATACAAACACTGTGACCAGAAATAGAAGAATGATATGCAGTTGCTCTGAATAATGAGGTATTACACATCACTGTCACCCACACAGTCCTACAACATATAACTGTCTAGGAAATCTGTATAAGAGTGTTGGTATACAAGGTCAGAATGCATAAGCACAGGGGATTAATAAGACAGAAATCAGATTGGAGATATACAGCAATATCAATATAGCAGACACAACTGTGATGGACAGTGTTTAAGGTGTACCAGACACAACCATGATCTGAATCCTGAGAGTGGAATTAGACTGCATACAGATTCATACCCCACAACTGTACACATGAGGCCAGAATGTCCAGTATATGTGCCCATATCTGCTGCCTGTCCCCCTGGTAAGTCTGTGGGATGATCCCAGATGTGTAGCCAGCAAACAGGGAATGCAAGTGATTGTCAACCATCATGAGACACACCTGTCACTGTAACAACCCCAATACTGTTAGGAGAGTAATATTCCAAGTATGTCCTATCTACACTCCCATGTTGTCAAGCTGTGACCAGAGTGTGTACAGTAACAGAGTGAGATATATGTGCATAATACTAATGTGTATTCTGGAACTTTGTGTGGCAACAGTCAGGTAGTGCTAACAAACATTGCTCCCTTCAGGTATGTTGGATATGAACACTGTGCTGAGAAATACAGACTAATATAACTTGTATTGGTACTGTCCACCTGGTATTGAAGGGGATTGTGAGTGTTGCAGTTTCTCTGAATAATAAAGTCTCACTGGTCACTGTCACCCACACTGTGCTACATAATATAACTGTGTAGGAAAGCATGTATATGTGTGTGTCAGGTCACTAAAGGTGGAAGAGGGCAATATTCTAGATATGCCCAGGCACACCAGCATGTGGTCAACACATGGCCAGAGTCTGTGCAGAAAGAGGTGGATAGCGTAGTGCAAAACATCAACCCAGAATCTGGGCGTATGTGTACAAACAGTTAGTCAATGTTAACAAACATTCCCTCCACAGGTATACCAGGTAAGAGGTGAAGCAGGTAAAACCAGTTCATGTGTAGTGATGATGATAGCCATATCACTGTCCAAAATAAGGCTATAGGGTAGAGTAGTAAGACTTGTAAGGTACAGATAACAGCACTGACTAGGAAAGTAATGTGGACTACAGGAATATACTACTTGTTAATTGATATCTTTCTCTCCCCTCCATCTTATCTCCAACAATAATCAATATACCCACCCCAACTGGTATGTAATGACTCTGATAATGCCCAATTGTTTGATAAATATTTTAATGGTACCCATGCATGTGCCATATTGAATTATTCCAACATTGCTGGCATGGTGCCATCAACGTACCTGCATGCTGTTCTTATTACCACTGTGGTCCCATATATGCATGTGTTTTCTTTGCTATGCAACTGTTCCGTATCTGGTGTCTAGGTTAATGGGAATATCTATGCATACTGTTATACCTAACCCTGGAATGTGTTGACTATTACTAACCCATATATAATGATTGAAATCTAAACACCATAGCACACTTGGGAAGGCCGGTCGCAGTGGACCCACCTGTCCCACCTCAGCTGGATGTGGCACCAGGCACCAGCATGTCTGGGGCCCAACCCCAGACCTCCCTGTCCATTGGTCCTACACCAACTTTGGGTGGAACCACCTCAGGGGATGGGAATGACCCCCCCCCAGGAGTGGGCATGGGCAGGCAACTGTCACCCATCGCCAGGTCAGTGTCATGGTGTGTAGAGCGATCAACGAGCAGTTCGGTGATCTTCTACTCCAGCTCGAGGGCCACATGTTGTGATTAGAGAAACAGCCTGGCTCTGCGCCTCAGCCCCCAGCACAGTTACCTTAGGGGCTGTGAAGGTGCAGTGGTGACTGCCCATGGGTGGGGACCTCAGTCCCACTGTTACCACTATGGGGCTTGTGGGCTTCCGATATCCGAACAACCCTCCCCATCAAGGTGCTTACCCCCCATGTGTCATATACCACCTCTGTATGTGTCTTGTGTGTCTTGTCTGTTAGCCTACCCAACCTACCTCCCCAAATATACCTACTAGCCCTCCCCACCATCCCACTCCCACCTGAAAAAAAGGGCAATCTGTTCCCACAAAAAAATCTCATCCCATACATAGCTGTCCATTTCACACACATGTCCAATGGATACATGTAATCCAGTCTAATTGGCATCATAACTTTTTATTGTTGTCCTCACCCCACTCCCAGAGGTTTGAGTGTCCAAATCTACCTCCAATGTCAGTGTATATGCACAGCTGTTGCTGTAGAAGAAATGGGCAGCTATGGACATTCCCTACACACTTCCTGCACATCCCTAGCTATTTTTCCTACTGTCTTTGTTTCTTTGTGTCCCTTTTTCACCACTTTCCTATCAACCCTTTTTTCTTTTCTTTTAAAGAAATTAGTGCAGGAGTAAGCGGGGATAAGCTCTTTTAATCAGCAATAAGCGGGTCTAAGCCTGTTTGTACGGGGGTAAGCAATGCCTACACTGGTTAAGCAATTTAGAAGCTAACTGAGTATAAGAAACTGTAACTGGAAGTTAGCAGTGCTTACCTCCACGCAAACCCACTTACAACTGCTTTAAAGTGCCGTAATCACTCTGTATCCAATGGCCTATGTTCTGCCCAGCAACAAAATAAGCAGCCTCTGCAAGGCTCAAACCCAGGACCCTGCACACCATAGAAAAAGTGATTTACTATTAAGCCATGCCAGATATACATAACTCTGATTACTTCAAAAACATATCATCCAGTCCAGTCATTAAACAGTACAGAGAATATAGTCCAACATTTAGATGTATGTTTGTGTGTGTGTGTGTGTGTGTGTGTGTGTGTGTGTGTGTGTGTGTGTATGTGTGTGTGTGTGTGTGTGTGTGTGAGTATATTAATATCTAACAGATACCACATATCTATATGTTTATGTTTATATATATGTGTATATATATATATATATATATATATATATATATATATATATATATATATATATATATATAAATATATATTCTTGCGAATGCCTACATCAACACATATATATGTCTACACCTATATGTCTACATATACACAACAAATTACATATATGTAAGCAGATATATATCTATGTAGGTATATATGGACATAGTTATAAATATATAAGCAGATATGTATATATCCATATAGGTATATATGGACATACATGTGTAGATATCAATGGGAGATTAACTAAATCATATATGTCCACATGCACCGTTAATGTGGTTGAGAGGCCCCAAACGATATACATCTTCTACAAATAGATATGCCCACCCCCCACAGCCAAACATGTCTGCCCTGTAATACACTACCAAGTGTTGCAGATCCCATAACAAGGTCCTGACATGACATGGGCACAAGATGTTAACAGTACTACATCCCACCTGTATGATGTCAGGCTGGTATTGGTAACATATCATGCAGTACAGTCTGGTTCCCATAGGAAATGTAAAATGTGGAAGCTATCAACATCCCCAGGATGCATATACACAGACACATATATGCAGATGCAAATATACATACATATATATACATGTGACTACACATACACTTGCAGAGATATGTACAGTAAGATACTTAAGTAGTAGGTGCACACACTATGGAACAGCCACTATGTCTACAGTTAACACCCTAACAACGGGACACTGGATGAGCCACCCATACAAATAACATTTGGTGCCTACAACATATACCCACAGAGAGGCCATAGGATAAAACACCGCACACAGGTTTGCAGAAATGGAATACCTTTATTTGTGTACTATTACACATGTATATGCCATGTCACATAACTGTTCAGACACTGACATCCATATCAACAGAGTAATGCAACTGTGAAATAGTTATACTAATACAGTAGTCTGGAAAGGTCCACAACTGTTGCTGTCCAGGCCAAGCCTTCCAAATTGTACAATAGTGAAGACAGACTGGGCCACAGGATACCACACAATCAACAGTAAGTGATGCAGGTGTATAGTCCAGCAGCCTCTATCTACACTTTGTACACAATCACTAGGTGTTAAAGACTCCAGTTGACCAAATGGGATGTGACTGTTAAATAACAAGGAATAACTGACACCATCACAGGCACACTGGCAAACAGAACAGTCTGTATGGCAGGAGGCAGTAGGCCTGCAGTAACCCACTTTATGTAAGTAATGTCAAGATAGGTGAAATGTATGGTACTGTACATCCAGATCCCTTAAGGCAGCTCACCCCTGATTCTCCCACATTTTGTAACAGCCTAGGTTATGTATGGTGCACCCCCCAACTCAATAATACAAGGCCATATACTACTGTTACATACACTGGCCTCTGGAGTGCATATGGGCACACATGTATTGTGTAGGTGAAGCCCACACATATATGGCCCCAACCCCACCGTATGTGTGGGGGATACAACAGCAGTGGACTGCTGGCAGGAATGGCAGTGTGATATACGTATATGTGCATTCGTATCACTATCTGTATATGTGTAGACATATAATGCTCTGTATATGTATATATATGGGTGTGCATATGCATATCTATGTATATATACACACCCATCTATATATGTCGATATGTACATGTGTAATTATCTATATAGATATCTGGATAATCATATGTACATATATATTCACCATATGTACTGAACATGGGGTGTAGCCCTAGCTCAGCCCCTATAGTAGACTATTGCTACTGTAACAGGGATTGTCTTCACAGACATGGTGTGTGTGGGAGGTCACATCTGCTTTTCACATGTGTGCCATTGGCTACTGACAGACATCCTAAGGACATCATCATACAGTACGACTGCTAGCATGTAATGCTCCTGTGGACTACAGCAGAGATATTGGCCAATAGATGTGGACATGCTGACACAATCTGTACAGTCCAGAGGTATACACAGAACCCCTTAGTGCAGAACATGTGGACCAAGCCTGACAACATGGATGTTAACAGCCATGTAGATGGGTATAACACATAATGACTGGTATAATTTCACCCCCATAGGTTATGCATTCACACACCCCTGTCTGTCCTGATACATAATAACTGCTGGTACAGGGGTGCCATGGCCACATACTACCCACTAGATATTGACTTACATCTGTATAGCATCCCACCTCTCTGTCTGACATACATGATTGTTAAGGGAGGCCCGGCAACAGTACAAGTATCTGGACATGACATCTCACTGGGTAAGTACACTAAGCTGCTAGGCGTGTAACAAAGCACTGTGCAGGCTACAGGCAGACTGGCTCAACACTGGCCTACATCTCCTATGGGGGAATGCACATGTACCTGCATATATAGCAAGCTCTACAGGCATGTCACAGCACAGGGTAAGATACATCTGTGTGAAAGTGCATAACCACAACCAATGTGAACACAGCCACAGCCACATATGGTAAGCTAGCATGATATTACAGTATATGGACTATCTGTCCAACATCATCCTCATATGTGCCACTCACACACTAAGCTTACATATACTGGCCCACTACACAGTGTGGCCTGATGCTTGTCTGTGGTATGGGACATGTGTGTGTATGGCCCTACAAACATGTAAGCCAATACGGTAACATACAGTCATGCAGCATGTAACATCTGATAGGACGGGACCTAGAACGATGATATCTACCACAGTCTGTACACAGGTCAAGGTCCACATTAACAATACACACACTGTCGACATTCACCATAAGTACACAGACCTCAGTACTGTACAAACAACCACAGAATGTCCAGTTATGTCATCAAATATAAACGCTACTGTACAGAACATGTGCAGCAGTCTGATATCTCACTGGCTTGTTATCAGATATGATGACACTAATGGTGTACAGCACATATGCACCTCTTAATGCATGACATATGTACAAAGGTTGACAGAGTTGTGGCTGGAAGCACAAACACAGGGCCAATATTGACATGTTGCTGTGATAACATCATGCATTTACTGTTGTAACAGGGTTTGTTATAACATACGTCCTATGAGGGATATGAAGTCAGTAACTGTCATGGCTTTCACCATCTACAGACTGAAATCCTCACACTACCTTCTGCAGTTCACAGATACATGCTCTGTGGGTAACACATGAAACCAAAGGCAACACACACTGCCCAGTCCGCAGTTGAACCTACAGATGGGGAGTCCTCATAAACATAGAACTGACATGGCAGTTATTAATACATGTAGGACAGCCATATCTCTGTTAAACCAACATTACTCCAAATGCAGTATAGCAGCATTTACAGTCTGTAGTCAGGTCAGGCACATCCCCCTCCTGTGTGTTGGCCTGTGTCCACAGTGTATATTGTCAGAGATAAATCCCCAATCCATCTGAGATGCTGTTTGCCAAACAACAGATATAGTTCCTGCTCACAGTGGATGAAAAGGCCCAACACCAACATGATGTTCCTAGATATTGGAGTGTGTTTCCATGCAATTGGCTCTGGGAATCTTACCACAGCTGTTCCACATGCAATCAGCTAGGGGCGGGCTGAAATTCATGCAGAGGCCATCAGCTGATCATGAGCATTATAAAATAAACATGCTGCTGCCTAAGCAAAGCAGGTGTAGGTCTCCACATCCACCAGTGAGGGAGTGAGAGAGGCAAACAGAGGCAAAGACAAGTCAAGGACGGGTGGGAAAGTAAAACTTAAGCGTGTTTGTGTCACCCACCTACCAGCACAGGGTATAAAACCCCTGTTGACTATACTGTGCTATCACAGTTCTATGCAATTATTGGATGCACCACATAGGTTACCTGTTGTGGAGCCCTCAGAACATATATGTGATGGTGAGTGACATCGGCGACAGGGATATGGTAGCTATATGGTAGGTGAAGTATACGTGCTTGTCTGCATGAACAGGTGCCAGCATCAACACAGCCACACTCTCACAGGGATGCACACACATTATCACACTTGGCAGGGCCAGGATTACAACTCATCACTAGTGATATTGCCATAACACATTACTGTACAGGTATCACATGCACCACACGGGTCATATGGAGATTATATGGGAAAAGGGTATGGGGAGGTGTCTGACATCAGACAGCATGCTTCAGTATGCCAATGGGGATTGTAGTGAGTGTGGATGTGATCATATGCATCATACAACACACACACAGACAGACAGGGTGCCAGAACTGACATGCATGAGTGCATTTCTGCATGGTTGTGTGGTGGTCGACTCTGCCAGACGGCTATGCAAGGCTAGGTGATCGGTACAACTTGGCATCAGGCCACATGACAATGGTCTGCATTATGGCTCAGGGCTGTAGTTTCTGCATTTGCCCACACAGGTGGGTATTGTATCCCCCATCCAGTCACCTGGGTGACTATTATGTGCGGCCAATGCTGTGCATAGCTTGCCATGTATGTGTTCCTTAGTCCATAACATGGACGGTGTCTGCGATGTGCACACCTCCCACATGCATGTACAGTGACATGTGGAACTGTACCTGGGGTGTCTGGCCCATGTTGTGTACACAGATTCTCATCAGATGTGCCAGTCTCGGACACCTGTGGCGGGAACTGGTAATGGACAGCAGGTTTACCCTGCACCTACATTGATAGCACGCTAACAGAATTCCCTGGTGTGAGTGGCATCTGTCCATGCAGGGCATGTTATCAGGCATGGTATGTCCTTTGTGGGTCACATGTGATGGCACCACAGGTGTTGCAGGTGTCCAGTGGGGAACATGGGGAAGGTGCACTGTCTGCATGTACATGCCTATGGACAGATGGGACAGGGTGCCATGCCTTCTGTAACCCACTGCAATCACTCCATAGTTACTATCAGTGGCCAACATGCAATGTACTACCCACATATTGCCTGTTGCCTAGGCGTGTGTGTGTGTGTGTGTGTGTGTGTGTGTGTGTGTGTGTGTGTGTGTGTGTGTGTGCGTGTGTGTGTGTGTGTGTGTGCGTGTGCGTGTGTGCGTGTGTGTGTGTATGAGACATGGGTTGAGAGTGTGCTCTGGGTAATGCTGGGGTTGCTAACTGTGATTGCCCGGCCTTGCACCTCAGTCTCTTGGCTATTTCACATCTATTATCCCTGTACGGTGGACATTGTGATATATACTAGGGCCACCATATAAGAAATTTGCAAAACCTGCTACACATTGGGCCCAGGTGTTTCACACACATACACACACATATGGTAGGAAAACCCCTACCTAACTAGTTTATTACACTACAGCAGTACATAGTTATAGTAAGCACCATGGAGATTACTGGAGTACTCCTTCCCCAAAGGTGTATATCACATTGGATGACATCAGCAGGATTGCCATAGTAGGATATTCGAGTTGTAGTGAGTATGCCTAGGCTAAAATGCATTGCTCCCTACACAGGCATTGACACACACACAAAACATCCACAACTGACATGTGTGGGTATAGAACCCCTAAAAGAGGTCTATATCACACTACAGCATGCAACTGTTATAGGGCACACCACAGGGATCACTGGGGAACTCTTTCTCCAAAGGTGTATTTCACAATGAATGACATCAGCTGGCTTGCCAAAGTAAAGCATTTGAAATATACTGAGTGTGACTAGCCTAAAATGCATTGCACCCTACACAGACATTGAAACACACACACAAAATGTCCAGAAATGCCATGGGTGGGAATAGACTCCTACCAGGGACTCTATATCACACTACAGCAGTATGCAGTTATGGCACATGCTACAGAGATTACTGGGCTATAACTTTCACAGAGGTGTACTTCTAGGTGGATGACATCAGCAGTCTTTCTAAACTTGAGCATTTGAATTGTAGGGAGTGTGACTACCCTAAAAAGCATGACTCTCAACACAGACAGACACACACACTTGCCAGGTCTGGGATTAGAACAACTACCTCATTAATTTTTTACAATACATCAGTACACAGTTACAGGATGCACTAAAGAGATTACTAGGCTACAGCTTTCACAGAGGTGTATTTCTAGGTGGATGACATCAGCAGCCTTGCTATAGTTCTTCTTCTTCTTCTTCTTTCAGCTGCTCCCGTTAGGGGTCGCCACAGTGGATCAACTGTTTCCATTTCTTCCTATCCTCTGCATCTTGCTCTGTCACACCAACCACCTGCATGTCCTCTCTCACCACATCCATAAACCTTATCTTAGGCCTTCCTCTTTTCCTGTTACCTGGCAGCTTCATCCTTAGCATCTTTTCCCAATATACTCTGCATCCCTCCTCAGCACATGTCCAAACCAACGTAATCTTGCCTCTCTGGCTTTGTCTCCAAACCTTCCAACCTGGGCTGTCCCTCTAATATACTTATTCCTAATCCTGTCCATCCTCATCACACCCAGTGCAAATCTTAACATCTTCAACTCTGCCACGTCAAGCTCTGACTCCTGCTTTTTTGTCAATGTCACTGTCTCCAACCCATATAACATAGCTGGTCTCACTATCCTCTTGTAGACCTTCCCTTTCACTCTTACTGGTACTCGTCTGTCACAAATCACTCCTGACACTCTTCTCCACCCACTCCATCCTGCCTGTACTCTCTTCTTCACCTCTCTTCCACACTCACCATTACTCTGAACTGTTGATCCCACGTATTTAAACTCATCCTCCTTCGCCACCTCTACTCCCTGCATCCTCACCATTCCTCTATCCTCCCTCTTATTCACACACATATATTCTGTCTTAGTCCTGCTGAATTTCATTCCTCTTCTCTCTAGAGCATATCTCCACCTCTGCAGGGTCTCCTCCACCTGCTCCCTACTCTCACTACAGACCACAATGTCATCTGCAATCATCATAGTCCACGGGGACTCCTGTCTGATCTTGTCTGTCAACCTGTCCATCACCATTGCAAATAAGAAAGGGCTCAGAGCTGATCCTTGATGTAATCCCACCTCCACCTTAAATGCATCCATCACTCCCACTGCAGACCTCACCGCTGTCACACTACCCTCATGCATATCCTGTACCACTCTTACATACGTCTCTGACACTCCTGACTTCCTCTTACAATACCACAACTCCTCTCTAGACCCCCTGTCATATGCTTTCCTCTAAGTCCACAAAGACACAATGCAACTCCTTCTGACCTTCTCTGTACTTCTCCATTAACACTCTCAGAGCAAACATCGCATCTGTAGTGCTCTTTCCTGGCATGAAACCATACTGCTGATCACTAATCATCACCTCCTTTCTTAACCTAGCTTCCACTACTCTTTCCCATAACTTCATGCTGTGACTGATCAATTTAACCCCTCTGTAGTTACTACAGCTCTGCACATCACCCTTATTCTTAAAAATCAGTACCAAAACACTTTTTCTCCATTCCTCAGGCATCCTCTCACTTTCCAAGATTTCATTAAACAATCTAGTTAAAAACTCCACTGCCATTTCACCTAAACACCTCCATGCTTCCACAGGTATGTCATCTGGATCAACAGCCTTTCCATTCTTCATCCTCTTCATGGCTATCCTTACTTCCTAGCTATCCTTACTTCCTCCTTGCTAATCCACTGCACTTCATGATTCACTATCCGCACATCATCCAACCTTCTCTCCCTCTCATTCGCTTCATTCATCAGCCCCTCAAAGTACTCTTTCGATCTGCTCAACACACTCTACTCACTTGTGAGTACGTTTCCCTCATTATCCTTTATCACCCTTACCTGCTGCACATCTTTACTAGCTCGGTCCCTCTGTCTAGCCAATTGGTACAGGTCCTTTTCTCCCTCCTTAGTGTCCAACCTTTCATACAACTCTTCATATGCCTTATCCTTAGCCTTCGCCACCTCTCTCTTTGCCATGCACCTCATCTCCTTATACTCTTGTCTACTTTCTTCATCTCACTGACAATCCCACTTCTTCTTCGCCAACCTCTTTCTCTGTATACTCTCCTGTACTTCTTCATTCCACTACAAGGTCTCCTTGTCCTCCTTCCTCTTTCCAGTTGTCATACCAAGCTCCTTTCTAGCCATCTCTCTTACTAGCTCTGCTGTAGTTACCCAGCTATTCGGTAACTCTTCACTGCCACCCAGCGCCTGTCTTAACTCTTCCCTGAACTCCACATCACAATTACCCTTTTTCAATTTCCACCATTTGATCCTTGGTGCTGCCCTCACACTCCTTCTCCTCTTCTTGATCACCAATGTCATTCTACAAACCACCATCCTATGCTGCCTAACTACACTTTCCCCTGCCACCACTTTACAGTCTCCAATCTCCTTCAGACTGGCCCTTCTACATAAGATATAATCCACCTGTGTGCATCTTTCTCCACTCTTGTATGTCACCCTATCCTTCCTCTTGTTAAAATATGTATTCATCACAGCCATGTCCATCCTTTTCACAAAATCCACTACCATCTGACCTTCTGCATTCCGTTGCTTAACACCATACCTACCCATCACTTCCTCATCCCCTCTGGTCCCTTCAACAACATGCCCATTGAAATCTTCTCCAATCACCAGTATCTCACCCTTGGGTACAGCCATCACCACTTCATCCAACTCACTCCAAAATTTTTCTTTCTCATCCATCCCACACCCAGCTTGTGGAGCGTATTCACTAACAACATTCATCATTACACCATCGATTTCCAGCTTCATAAACATCACTGTATCCGACACTCTTTTCACCTCCAAAACACTCTTAGCATACTGTTCCTTCAGGATAACCCCTACACCATTTCTCCTCCTATCCACACCATGATAAAACAATTTGAACCCACCTCCGATACACCTAGCCTTGCTCCCCTCCATCTGGTCTCTTGCACACACAATATTGCAACCTTCCTTTGGTCCATCATATCAGCTAGCTCTCTCCCTATACCAGTCATATTGCCAACATTCAAAGTTCCAACCCTCACTATCACAGTCCTAGCCTTTACCTGCCTTCGGGCATGCCTTCCCCCTCTTCTCCTCCTTCGGCCAACAGTAGCCCAATTTCCGCCAGCATCCTGTTGGCCAACAGTACTGGTGGTGGTCATTGTTAACCCGGGCCTCAACCGATCTGGTATTTATAGCTGTACTGTTGTCTGCATGTATGATTTGGCAAAATTTTACACCAGATTCCCTTCCTGATGCAACCCTCCCCATTTATCCGGGCTTGGGACCAACACAAAGAAATGCAATGGCTTGTGCATCCCCAGTGGCTGGGTTAGCCTTGCCAAAGTTGAGCATTTGAATTGTAGGGAGTGTGACTACCCTAAAAAGCATCGCTCACTACACAGCCAGACACACACACAAACTTGCTAGGTCTAGGATTAGAGCACCTACCTAACTAATTATTCACACTAAAGCAGTACACAGTTACAGGACGCACAACAGAGATTACTGGGCTACAACCTTCACAGAGGTGTATTTCTAGGTGGATGACATCAGCAGCCTTGCCAAAGTTGAGCATTTGAATTGTGGGGAGAGTGACTACCCTAAAAAGAATTGCTCTCTACACAGACAGACACACACACAAACACACTTGCCAGGTCTGGGATTAGAACATCTACCTAACTAATTTTTCACACTGCAGCAGTACACAGTTACAGGACATGCTACAGAGATTACTGGGCTACAATTTTCACAGAGGTGTATTTCTAGGTGGATGACATCAGCAGCCTTACCAAAGTAGTGCATTTCAATTGCAGGGAGTGTGACTACCCTAAAAAGCATTGCTCTCTTCACAGACAGACAGACACACACACACAAACACTTGTCAAGTCTGGGACTATAATTCCTTCCTAATTAGTTTATCACACTACAGCAGTACACAGTTATGGGACGTGCCACTGGGAGTACTGGGCTACAGCTCTCCCAAAGGTGTATTTCACAGTGGATGACCACAGCAGGCTTGTAATAGTAGGGCTATGGGGAGGGCAGTGGGTGTGCATGGGCCATAACCCATTCATCTAGAGGTTGGCACACCACATACAGGCACACACAGGGTCATATTTCATGAGGTACGTGTATCCAGATGCTAGATGACACCTTCCTTGTACAGTCATGTTGCACAGCTAGCACGTGCACCACATAGTCTGTACTGCTGACAGATACCGGTGGCTAGTATCTACAGTGAGTGACATCTGTACCTCATGTGGTTGTGGCCCTTTGGCTGTGTGCTGGGTGGGACAGGCCTGGATGGCTCCTTGTCACAGTCACCCTCTTCCACACATCTATGTATGTCTACCTTTGGCTTATTATAGTGTGTTGTCCTTAGATATATGCCTGTATTCCTGTCCACTGTGTGTGCAAAGCATGTGTGGTGCATACTGAGGAGTGTCTGCACTAACATCTGCGACTGCCTGTTATGTCTGGTACACTGCTGTTTGCAGAAAGGGCCTTCATGTGTTTAAAGTGTGTGAGCATGGCAAGTATGACCTTTCAGTGTGTTGTTGACTGACATTGCCTTCATTTCTCTAAGTGTGTGAGCATACCCAGTATGCCCATCTGTATTGAATATGTAGATCAAGTCCAGGTAGTTTGTACTGCAGTGCTGACCTATGTGTTGTACACCTACAGGTAGCATATCATTTCTGCAGGGTGTCTGTCGATCACATGACATTGACTGTTACTACATTTCTACATGGGATGGGGGGGCACACGTGCCTATTTCTGCATTTCTTCACAGGATTGGGGGGGTCACACCTGACTGTTACTACATTTCTACATAGGATGGGGTGGGGCACACCTGACTATTTCCACATTTCTACACAGGCTTTGGGGGGGGGGGCACACCTGACTGTTACTACATTTCTACATAGGAAGGCGGGGTCACACCTGACTATTTCTACATGTCTACACAGGATTGGGGAGGCAAACCTGCCTGTTACTACATGTCTATGTAGGATGGGGGGGGCATACCTGACACTTGTACACATTTGCTATGACTGTACTGGTATGTCAGGTACTCCATTTCATTCTGTAGTCTAACCTATCATGCTGCCTAGAGGTATACCAGTGTACTGCAGATCTTAGCTTTTATTTACCTATATATTAGTTTCAGACTTCCTACCCTTCAGAACTGACATCCCACTGCCTGACCTGCTGTCATCTATCTGTGTAGGCCTGGGGGAAGGTTACCCATAGGCATCATTCAGAGGCCATAGCACAGCTTTTGTTTGTGTTTGTATACACCTGTCCAGCTGGCTGTGACTGTTGTTGGGCATGTAAACCCCCCTGACTGGCATGTGTGAGTCACTTACCTTATGGCTGTCTCAGTATTGAGGGTGATGCTGCAGGGCTGCCTATGTCAGATGCACATAGTACACTCCCTACACATGGTTGAGCACAGGTAGTGTAATGTTTGGCATCCTTTTTACTGTATGTGAGAGTCGGAGAGAGTTGTCATTCCCTTGGTCCCTCCTGTGTCAGTGCATGTGCTATGTGTTGCCTCTTAACCAAGGCCAGGGCATACTGGGTATGCCTCCTTCTGCCTACTGGGGCAGGCTCAGGTTGTTTCTCCTCCAAGTCACTCTGTGCCTGTGCAGGCCTTGACAATGGTGGTGGGCTGTGTGGCCCTGCCCCGTGTTGTTCCTGCTGCAGCTGTTTCCGCAGGATCATATTGTGTAGCATGGCACATACGAGGACAATTTGGGTACATGTAGCTGGTGAGTACTGCAAGCTTCCACCGGCTGTGTCCAGGCACCAGAACCGTGACTTGAGAATCCCAAACACATGCTCTATTAAGATTCTGGTCTGTGTGCATGCCTCATTATGGAGTTCTTGCTCGGGTGTGTGCGCATTTCTGATGGGTGTCATCAGCCACGGCTCCAGTGCATATCCAGCATCCCCCACTAGGTGGCCGTCAGGGATGTCCCCATTGGCAAATCTGTGGTACAGCTGCATCAGATGCCAGATGTGGGAATTGTGATAGCTTCCAGGGCAGACAGCACACACATTCATTATTATGCTCTGGGCATTGCACACGACCTGGCAGTTGATGAAGGAGAAGCCCTTGCGGTTGATGTAGACCCTACCCCACTCACTGTTTGGTGCTTTGGTGCATATGTGCATGCAGTCTATAGCACCCACTACCTCAGGGTATTCTGCTATTTGGTGGAACAGTTACATATTGCTGGCCAACGCCTCACGTGTGTTGGGGAAATATACGTGCTCACCGACATGTGTTGACATGGCATTCAGGAACTGGTGGAGTACCCTGGATGCTGATGCCTGTGAGATCCCCATCATATCCCCAGTTGACCTTTGGAAGGTACCTGTAGCTAGTATTCTTAGGCCTACGCATACCTTGGTATCCACTGGGATGGGTTCCCATCTGTTAGTTCTGTGTGTGAGGCGTGGCCTGCACAGCTCAACAATTTGCTGTAGGAGGTCCCTGTCCACCCTATAGTGCTCCACTATCTCCAGCTCATGTAGTCCCTGGTAGGTTACCCTGGGTCTGTACACTCTTCTACATCTTCTCACTGTGGGTTAGTTGACAGCATTCACATCCTCACCACCCTCAGCCTCTTCCACAAGTTGTTGTATGATAGCTATTGCAGCCCTTATCATTTTGCTGTTGTGAGTGTTAAACGTTTCCCTCTTGTTTACACTGGTGGTGTAGACTGTGGGAAAAAACAGAGGGGAAGGTGTTTGCATAGTTTATAGTAGTGTTCTGGGCTGGGCTGGTCTGCTGCCTGTGTAATTGGCTGATTCTGATACATTTCACCTGCCAGCTATGCTAGTTCTCCTTGATTAGCTTTCTGCTGCTGTTTTCCCTTCCCATTGCTTTCCTGTTTAAGCCCGGGGGCACGCCGCACAAGCAGAGTGCTCAAATGTGCACAGTGTTGCTTTTTCCTGCTTTAACTTTTGTTTTCTTCCTTTAAAACCCGGTGCGTGGCACGCACACTTGCTTAGGCATTGTAAAGAGTGCTAGGCAGGTTTAGACACACCCCCTAGCTTAGCTGTGCTAAGCTAGGAGCAAACCCAGGCCACAGGGCTCCAATCCACTTACAGTATGCCTGACACTCTCCCCCCATGATGTCTCATAACTCCTAGGCTTCAACCAAGATATTCCTACTTTTACATTGCTGGGACCTGACTCACATGCTGGGGAAAACTGGGATTCACTATCCTTCCCCTCATTTGCATAGGATTGCCTGCTAATGCATAGTTACATGTCTCACACTGAGCCTGCCCCCTAGCAACCACTACTCACTGGCCATGTTGTCTTCTGCCTGCCATTGACTTGCATGGCAGAATACTGATTTTAGGCAGAATGCTTAATTTACGTTTGTTTTGTTATTTTCCCCCAGATCCCGTTTGCACGCCGCTGCCCTACTCTTAAACAGCCGAGATCGGCTAAAAAAAATAAAAGTTGATTTTTTTATTTAAGAGCACTTACCATTGCTGAAGACATAAATCGATACCAAAAATACTCCACAAAACAGGTTTAATGACGAAAATCACAAAAAAAAACTATTTTGTGGAGTATTTCTGGTATTGATTTATGTCTTCAACAACGACAAGTGCTCTTGGAGTTACGAGTTATTTGTTTGGGCTCTTTTCACACTGTTTTTGGTTCTGAATTTTTTATGTAATTTACTGTTTGCAATACCAATGGCCTTATACTTGGCCATTGGCATGCTTACTACATAATATGCAGCCTTTATTTGGAGCTGTCACAGCTCCGTTTTGGATTTTGCAGACATGTACTCGGTTACTAACCAAGTACATTTCTGCATATAGCACTAGTTCTGCACGAACGGTTGCAAGCTTCCTGGATTGCAAAATCACCTCATTTGCATAGATTTCTCCTGCAAATGGGGTGATTTGAATACAAGATCTTAGTCCGTGCAGGATTAGTGCAGGCGTGCTCGTGTACACCCCAGCAGGCTGTTCCTGGATCGCACGGCAGACATATTGCCTGCTGGAGCTCCCGCACCGATTTTACACGCCGTGCAAGCTTTAGAGAATCCGGGGGATTGTTATTTTATGTTGTTAGCAATTGCATTATTCCTGCTAGAACAAATGTCAGAAGATACCAATTTACATTTTTTAACAAAAAAGTTTCAATTTTCCACAAGCCACTTGTAGTGCTTGCTGTTGGTGCACTATGAGAAATTTATAAATTGAGTTCATCTGTTTATTACCTAAGTATTACTACAGTGTGCTTGTTCAGTGAATAATGTGGTTGGATTTTGAATAGGACAACATTATTTTGGAGCACAGACTATTCTAGAATGCAATTGGCTGGCAGTGTTATTCTTCTCGCTTTCTCAATATAAATTTTTATGTAGCCAAAACAAGACCATCTGTCCAGGCTTTGTATGATATGCAAAGTAATATATCATGTTCAGTTTGCTGTTGTCCCCAGCCAGTGCCACCAATACCCAATGCACGATTCCAGTGTATAACTATAGGATAGCCCTCATAGGACAGCCTTTCCTCCCCCGAACAACAAAATTCAGTGCAAGTAGATATGAATTACTACCTGAGTGTGTTTAACTCTAGATTACAAACACAGCCTTGGGTACTAAGAGTATATTGTACAAAATGTCTGCCTGAGAAGCAAGGGGAAGCTTCCTAAACATAATCTCATATTAATGAAATCTGCTCATTAAACTATGTTGGTTCTGCTACTTTGATGTCCAAGTGACCCTCCCTGCTAGGCCCTATGATCTCACAAATACTTTAGTCATTACTATCTCACTTGCTGTCAGCATTAAAAAGACTTCAGAAGACCAAACACAGCTTCTCTTGTCACTGAGCTAGATACTGACAAAATCTGACTGTTGATAAATACATTTTCATATTTTAAACCTGCATTGATAACTACATCAGCATAAAACTACCTTTTACAGGTTTCCACAAACCTTTTTGAGATTGACTTGAAAAACAGTTACATTAAACGTATGCAGATATGTTAAAAATGTGGTTTTATTATTACTGCATCGTATTACCAGTGGGTTGAATACACTGCGGTGGTGGTGCTGCGGTAGCGTTGTCGCCTCACAGTAAGACGCTGTCCGATTCGATTCTCAGCTAGAATGTCTTTTGCGTGGAGACGTGCGTGAATGGGCGTACCTTCGTTGAAGGTTGTGCATCAGGGCTGGTAACTCGGCATGTAAAAATCAACTACCAATCATTAGTGGACCGGAGTTCCACTGTGGTGACCCCTAACCAGGAATAGCCGAAAGACACAACAACAACAACAACATTACTAGTGGGTTGAATGTTTTCATGTTCTTGCTTATATAGCATTCATTATATAAAATTACTATGCTGAAAGAAAAGTAAGCACACTTAAAAGCAACAACATTACTTACTTAAAATGCAATTTAAACAAATGAAATCATTTTGACACATTTGTCAAAGTCAAAGTAAACTTTATTTTAGATCAGATATACACAACAGTGCAAGCTGAATGAAATTACATTGCTTGGTCCCCATGCAAGACATAATAATAAACACATAGTTTGAATGACAATAAGACTAATGCACATGCAATATTAACAACACAATAAATTACCACAATTGGACAGGAAGACATTAGACAGTATTATACTAGTAGATATTGCAAAGACTATATGACTTCACATTGTGATTGCTTAGAATATTGCAATTCATCAGTTGTAGTATGATATATTCTGATGTTCATATTGCACAAGTATAAAGTGGTGACTCACTCCTGACTATTGCACATTCAGCATAAGAGATCAGGCTAACTGTACCAGTTGTTGAAGCAATTTGACAGAGTGATTACTGTAGATGATACTTCACAGCAAGTGGCATATTGCTCTGATTATTCGCTGTCTGCCTGTGATGTCCCCTCTCTGGGCCAGTGATCAAGGAACCTCAATCCTCACCATTGACACTGGTGGGAGACAGTCACTTTCAGAGAAATAGATACGCACAGTATTTCCAGATGCAGATCTCTGCACCAAGTGCAATTTCCCTTAAGGGCACACAGTGAATGCAGTCAGCCTAGGGTCTGGATTTCTTTATATCTGTCTCCCTCCAGGGACTTCAATAAGACTCCCCACTGCTACAGCTGTAGGGTTGGGCCCTCAGCCAAGTGTCCAAGCCAAGTCCTCTAGCACCCTTTCTATGACCAATCCTTTGTGACCCTGCTCCAAGTAGCTGACACACACACACAATGTGAGATTTGATTTTTCACACACACACACACACACACACACACACACACACACACACACACACACACACACACACACACACACACACACGCACGCACACACACACACACACACACACACACACACACACATACACATACACACACACACGCGCACACACACCTGGGAAAGGCTGGCACAGATTTACCTGCTTGCCTTCTTCTGCCCAGGTTATTAGGTAATTATTACTGCCACCAGACACTCCACAATCAAAGATTCTAAGGCCCCTAACAAGGGTATCTAATTATACTGTGTAATATTAATACTGATACAAATGGTATTTATTAGCTGACCAAGAAAGCTAGACCTTCAGCAGTGGCCCACACAGTGTCATCAAATAAATATAAGCACTCTCCAAGGTTAAATACTTTCTACAAGGACCAGCCACAA
>NC_056734.1:889838380-889913380 GCF_019279795.1 Protopterus annectens
TGGTACATTTTTAACATAAGTAGCTTTACAAATACATTGTTCAACACAAGCATCTGTACAAATCAGTTTGATATACAAATGACATGTAATTCTTTTCAAAATTCCAGCTAGTGCTAGCTGTGCTGGTATATGTTACACATCCACTGCCCTAATTCTCCTGGCATAGCTGGCAATACCTCAAACTGTCACAGTGTTGTACAAGGATTTTTCAGTTTTCTCACAAATATCATAGTACCTACCAAAAATCCAAGGAAAAGGTGGAGCAGCTGAAACTTTGATGAGAAAGTGAGTTTTGTCAATAGTGGCAAGCTCCTGTAATGAACTTCAAAGGGTCTAGCAATGGAAGAGGCTGGACAAAAATAGACAACTAGCATGGCAGGTATAGACAGAGGATGGGTGGGCTTTGAATATTTGTAGATTCTTAGGAAGACAGAGGAGACCTGGAATGTTAATAACTATTCCTATTCTGGTTTAAGGTTGCACTAATGGGTAAGCATCACTGATAAGTACAGCTGTATGAGAAAGATTAGCAAGGGTCCATAGTGAAAGCATAGGCTTGCCAGAGACATACAATGTTAAGTTAAGCATAGCAGGCTTATACACAACAGTGAAGAAAGTAGATTAGACAAAGTGATGTATATATATATATATATATAGGTTTACTATCATTAGTGTGAACGACAGTCTGTCGGCAGTACTGCTGTCGAAAATCAGAATGTCGTGCACAAAATTTAAATGGATGGGATAGTCGAACACACTTATGTGAATGCAGTAGTGCATGCGCATAAGTGTATTCGACTATCTGCAGAGAGATCGCGGTATAGTGGGGATTGGAAATTCATCCATAGCTCCACTGTAGTGCGATCTCATAGTTGGAATATATTAGTAGTGGGGGTGTGGGGGTTGCAGGGGGGTTGCCCCCCTGCAAAAACGTGATATGTCATATAGGAGTCTGATTTACATCAGCTTCTATACGGCTATCACGTGATGGTTTTGGTAACAATGTTGACTCAAATGTGTCGATCATTTGGGTTGACATTGTGTCCATTCAAAATGTTTTTTATATGTCATAAGTGCACATAGTGCTGAGGGGGCATGTGAAGTACCTAGTCTACAAATGCCATAAGTACCCAAGCTAAATGCCACTGGTATGCATATAGAAGCATACCTGTGGATGCAGGTAGGGCAGACAAAACGGAAGTTTATAATGTAGAAATCAGTGCTAGAAGAATAAGGTAACATGCTGATGATCATGAAAAATGTTTGTTTATATGTCAGTTATCAAGAGATGCTAACATGGAAGCAAGGAGATTGTTACATAGAGCATTGCAGTCTTCAATATCCAGTCTGACATATATAAATCACAGATATGTACAACATAACAGAACTCAAAGGAAGTTACTTATGCCAGATAAATGATCAGAAAAAGCCTGTGGCATCAGATATTTGAGGAGCCACTTACAGATGGATTAGTACATGGTCGGTACAGTGGCCATCATTGCCAAAGGGTCGGAATGACACAACAGGACACACATGGGATCACCTGTCCGCATTTCTCTAATGCAGTTTAGGACACCCACACTGATGGCTCACACCATGGTTCTGGATGCCCCTGCCATGTTTAGAAACACTTAGCCTACAGTGCTGTACCAGGGAGTTGGGAGTGGTGACACAAACAATGTATGGGATACAGTGTGGGTAGGAGCAGTAGTACAATGTGTCTGCCTGGAAGTGAATGCTGGGCTCAGAGTAGATTGACCAACAGCAGATATACATGCACATTGCAGCACAGACAATGATTTATGAGGGCCATGTGAGGGTCTTGTGAGAGGCAATCTGCCTTTCCCCACTGAAGGTAATCTGCTCAGCACTATCAGGGCCATAACACCTGGTTTGTACTACTTCACTGCTGTAGCAAGGCTTTCAAAACACTGTGCAACAGATATCACACTATCATGCTGTGCAGCCAATACTGCCATGACCTCTACATGTCTGTGCTCCTGATCTTCATGTAACTCATTCACCTGGTGTACCACATGATCAGTGGCATGGGCAAGTGCACACAGGTCAGAGCCATGAAGTCACTGTGAATGTTCATGCACCTGTAACAGTAAACAGATACCCTCTTCACCACATCCACGGACATCAGCTAAACTCCCACATGTAATCCAACAGATAGCATCAATCTATCATGAAAAAGAGTCACCATCATTACCAGACTAAATATAAGATAAAGGGTTATGGTCACAATCATGTCTACCAACTGATGTCCCTACATCATCAGAATGGGCGGCAAAACTATCCTCCTGATTAGAGGTTATACCAACACACACATGACTGTCCCCTTCTGAGCTGGACAAGGAAACCAATGTAGTGGCCAATGCGCCATTGGCTGCACTATCATATTGAGGCACATTACATCCCATCTCAAGATCTGTGGGCAGGCTACAGGAGGAAGTAGGTAGTGGGCGTGCTGTAAATAGAGACAGATGATGCATGTCATATACTTTCATGTAAATCACTGGGGCAGGATATGACTGGCATAATGGGACAACAACATAACTACAATGAGCACTCATGGTGATATGTACTTACCATGCTGGAATGGCTGTGGGTGGTGCAGAGGCTCCATGCAGCAGAGATATGCCATATCAGTCACATAACATGCAAATATAATGGACAATTTGAAAAAAAAACACTGAAGACATACCTGATATGTCTTCCACTGACTCCACCACTGGTGGTGAGGGTTGAAATGCCACTGTCATGTAAAAATATACACATACACAATTAGCCAGTAGAAAGCACATACACAGCATCATTTAGCATTTAAAATAAAGTATATATAACATACAGTAAATAAGATATGCTCCAGATGGGTGGCAAATTTATACAGATGATAAGTGGCCTATGCTGGTGAACAAGACCACATTAGTCATGAAGGTCACAGATGTACTTAACAATATTGCACTATGTCAGATATATAGACTGCCTTACCAAGTCTGTCTGTGCCTGTTGGTAAATACATCATCTGGCACAAGGATGTGTCTGTAGGTTAAAATGGAACACAAACAATGTGTGAGTATACACCTCTGACATAACAGTAAGCAAAAGCACACAAAGCCTAATGATCACACTAACACAGTTTGGAGGCATGTACATGACAATCCATGCTGCTGCCGAGATGAGACGCCTATGAAATGGAACAAGCAAATGTTAATATCAATGGTCATAAATGTGCTAAACAGCATTACAGTATAGCAACCATATTCAAATATTACCAGGTCTATCTATGCCTGTTGGTGAATCCACTAACTGTTGCAAGGGTGTACGTGTAGGTTAAAATGGAACGCAGACATAACAGGAGGCAAAGGCACACAAAGGCTATGGATTACACTAACACAGTACAGAGAAACTTATATGACAATTGGGGCTGTTGTCCTGATGTTAAGGGGCTTATGCAGTTGGAGCACACAACTGTATACTTTGCTGACAGTGTTTTCTTTGTATTGTTTAGGTAATATCACATGCTATAACACTTACTGTGTGTGTCTGCATCAGGGGCATTTTGACAGACAATGTAGTTCTGCTGCTGTAACAGTAACAAAATAAGAATTTAAAATATGTGGATGAATGTCCTTTTATGACATTTGGAGTATGTTTTAGTGTTTGGGAATGTTGGACATACCTGTATGTCCTGGAATACCTGCATAGATACCTCCCTCAAGTATACAACAATCCTGGCAGGTGTTATGGTGTGAAAACAGGAACATTATTATCTCATCCAGGGTAGGCAATAGTGGCCCATCTCCAGTAGAATTCCTCTCTCTCTCATAGCAGCAGAGTATGTTCGCTGCACAGAGAATTATGCCACAACAACTTAGCCAGCAGGCCTCCCTGGAATGGTTGTGCCCACCCACAGCACTGATCATTTTAGCAAGATCCCACCACATTTGCTGTCTCCAGACAGTATCATCCTAGCATGTTTTGGCCTTGCTGGTACAGAGCCTTTATAAGAATTTAATTTTCTCTTGGGGGAAACATTATCCCACCTATTATAACTAGGTGTCTGTAATAAATGGTGATATGCACGTTAGATTTTATACACAGGCTCACATAATGACATGTCAACATTCAAAGCATATGTCAATGGAATGCCTTACCTCTTGTGTGCAGTGCACTGCCATGCAAACATTCTGTATAATTTATATTACCATCATATGCTGATAGACTTGAAAGACATAGACAATGGCTGAGTGGTCGATCCATATTTCTTAACATCATCAGCAAAAAAGTGCACTGCCACTTATGCATTCCACATTTTATGATAACTCATATATGAAGATATGGGATTTGAATCTATGTTGATGAATATTTTGACAAGTTAGTCCCAAGTACATAATCACTGCATCACACCTTCAGAATGACATGCACATCAAACTATAACTACCAAGTCCACATTAAGCATCTGGGATACATCACAGATGTAATTTTAGTCCATTACAAAAATCAGCACAAACATGACCTCCATGATATGTTAAACAACATATTTATCTGAATGGGTTAAAACACCAAGGAACACACTTCAGCTTATGAAAAATGAACGGTCATGCAGACATGGCTAGATATGATAACAACAACCAAGTTAAATGTTGATCCATTGAGGTTCTCTACAGTCCCATTAAATGGTACTAAAGCAACCACTATATGAGTTAGCAGCTGTGAATATCTATAAATCAGACACTGAATGCACAATTTGTTGACAATCCCATAGATTGTCCTTATCTATAAACCTACTACTAACATACAAGACAAATCTGCATTACAAGTGGATATCAGTGGATTCTGTCTGTGTCTGTAGTACTGTGGAGAAATATTGCATGTAGATATATGTATGCATCTGTGAAGACCTCCATGATAATGTACATGTATCCATATGCATGCTTATTGAGTTAGCCTACCCCTATCCTTTATGCAACTTACATATTGATGTGCAAAAAATCCCCTCCCACCAAAAAAAAAAAATGCATGAAAAATGTGTTAGAGGTTTCACACAGAACAGTATAAACACAATATAGTGATAATAAACATTATTATTGCACCAGAGAAATGTAAACAGCTGACTGCATGATAGCTTAGCTTTTGTATGCTATTAGTCAGGCAGCTATACCCAACAGGGATGTTAGCTCATTGCAAACACCTATTTAGTACCATTTGCACCATACATAATTAATGAGGCTCATTACCATACGATGTTTTGGAATTCCATCAGGGAACATCCGCGTAAGTTCTCAAACCTTGGTGCATTAACCAATAGCTCAGCTTAAGTGTACAGTGCTCAGCACTAATGCCTAACAGTTATCATTGAATGAGAACATCAGTAACACATGTCTGATGCCTACCAATAGTCTGCTACAACCCCCTATGTGCCACTTTTAAAATGTGAGATTGGTACATTTTACTATCATACCATTGATACCTGTGAACTGAGTGGGACCTCAGCGAGTAGTTTTCTGAAGGTGTTTTGAACAACTGTATCAAATGTTTCTAGGCAATACTGACTGAATGAAGGCTGTGGCATATTTAAGTGCCCAAGTGGTCTGATGTGGAGACTCTCCAGATACTGTGTTGGACATGAGCGCAGGATGTGAGCATGCCTGTGGAATCTCACACAGATTAACATTTAGAACCAAATTGTGAGGGAGCACCAATGATGAACAGGGATCTTCAGGGCAGGCGGCAGGTCTGGCACCATTACAATGATCTTCACAGTTGGGCTTGGGATTACTTGCAGCACAGGATCACTTTGGTTCAAGCCTAGCCCCCGGATGTCTACAGTAAGAACCAAAGTCCACACCTTAACACCTACTATTACTTAGTAAGCATATGTGGTTAGATGAAGTTGGGTCCATAGTTATTCCATATGTAATACATGTTTGAATATGAACATGGAAATGTTAATGGAAATAAAATGTTTTAATTAAAAATTGATAGACATTTAACTGCACATACTGAGGTTATCTGTATCCTAGGTGGATCAAACAAGCAGGTGTACTGAATATTTAAGTAACATCAGGTATTATGAATGAATCCAAATATTCTACAGGTCCTAGTGAAACTGCTACTTATTCAGAGAAGCTTTTCAGCCATGAAAACTAATGTAATATGGATTAATCCAACTGGTTGAGAAGTGTAGCGACATATACGGAGGAATGATATCCATAGGTTCAAAACCCACTAATTCATTGATATACACAAAGTGTATTGGCTAAACATTTTGATTTTCTTTGCATTGTATTTATATATTGCAAGCTTGTTTTAATGACTAAGGGAGTAATGTGTGCACTTATTTCATTCTGGAGTGCATTTGTACCTGCAAAGCCTAGGCTGCAGATGGCTATGCATTTTGCAATTATCCACAACTCTTTGAAAATGTACTATACCAACACTGATGGATGTGTTATTCTATTACAATGATCATTACATTTTAATTTTGTGAATGTTGTCTTAGATGTTCACTAATATGCATCCTTATGCATACTTGTTGACTGTATCAGAGAACAGTAACATTAATGCAGGTCACTATGCATTGGATAAGATTTTGTAGTAATCAGATTGGATATACATAAAATATGGGGATGTAACCACCACACTGTGGCATAGGTGCCAGAACCATGACCTAAAACTAAATGCAAAAAAAATGCATTATCATACCCTTTGGGAAGTCAAATACCACTGCAAATTACATCAATATCACACCCCTAAGAGTAGACTGAGAGGTGAGAGATCTAGGTACAGAAATAGATAGTAGCCTTAACTTTGACTGTCATGTGTCCACAGTGGTGAGGAAGTCCTTTAAAGTGGCACAACTTATAACTAAGCATACAGCATCCAGATTCAAGGAAATTATACTCCCACTGTACTCAGCTCTCATTAGACCAATAACCGAGTACAATGCGCCATTTGACATGTACTTGACTTGGCACTTACAGCAACTGGAGTGACCCCAGAGGTCCCTCTCAAAGAAAATACAGGGTGTAAACAACATGTATTATGCGGAGAGACTAAAAGCCCTATCCCTTTACTCTGTCTCATACCAACTGTTAGGGGGTGACCTATGCCTGAACTACAAGGCAATCACAAGTGCAGCCCTGATGGAGCTGCTGCACTTCTGCAAGTCACACAGCTTGAGGTCACACAATCTAGGGATCTAAACTTAGTGACTCAAACAAAACATGCTGGAGAGACAGATATGTGTCTCAGAGATTGCCTCTTCTTTGGAACAGGTTTCCTATTCTCATTAAGCAGAGCCATTTCCTGGTCCTCTTTGAATACAATTTGGTTCAATGGAAAGCTAATAACAAATTTACTCCTGGGTTAGTGCCTATGTCCTTTGTGGACTGAGGCATTCTGTAAGATACTCAATTTTGAAGGCACAAATCCATGCCATCCTCTTGCCCCTAGAGGCCATATATCAGGATAAATTGAGTTATATTGGCTAGGCTCTTAAGCTGTTAGTCTAGTAATCTTCAGTGAGCCTATGGACCTATGAACCTTAAAGGCTTGTGTCATTCACTGTACTCCTGATATGCTGGTGTCTGGGTTTGAATCTCATTGTTGTAATTTAATTCCTGTTCATAGAAATTAATTCTTTTTATTTAACATTCATGCATGAGTGTTATTTGTTATCTATTTAAGCTACTTTCAGTGTTGTAGTTACAAGAAGATTTGATTCCATGGAGAATTATGCATTCTTTCATTATCCGCAATGATTCTAGATATGTCATTGCCATTTAAGTATTTGTCAAGTATATCCTTGTGCTCTTATTGCAGCTTGTATTGAACATCCAAAGTAAATGTATGCTCAGCATTGTATATTGCATGAGCATGACTAATAGTCACTATTATTGATATATGGCCGAGCTAGGAAAATTTGTGCACATTGCAGTGTACTATGCGTTCCATATGAGTGTGTGTTGTAATCACACTTCAGCAAATCTAAGTATGTACTCCCTTTACTGTGGCATAACTGAAGAGTTAGCATGACAGGTCGTGTCAATAACTTTAGTCCACACTTGTTTTTGTATGTTTGACTCCCTCTTGTTCATAGGTTCATAGATGTGTACTAGGTTAATGGCTCTGGAGCCTTTACAAGCCTAACCAATAGAAGTGCCCTGGCATTGTGTCGCCTGATGTTGGGTTGCAAAGTAGTTCACAGTGCCTCTATCAAGTAGATCCACTGCAGTGATCCCCGGAGTGAACTTTCTATTTCCCATCCACTCATCAAAATTTCTCTTGAAGAAGGCCAGTGAGGTGCTCTGCTTGACATGTATGGGAGGTCTATTCCAGAGGATGGGCTGTCTCTGGGTTATGAACCTGTCCCTCCAGCATGTTCTGTTGATTGTGGTATTGAGGTTTAGGTCACTGGAGCATGAGGTGTGGAGGGATTTGGATTTCTTTAGATGTAGCATTTCTAACAGAGCTGAGTCAGACATGGCTTTGTAAGTCAAGCAGAGATCACCTCTTAGTAGACGATATGAGACAGAGAATATCTGGAGATTTTTGAGTCTGCCCATGTAGGACATGTGTTTAAGGCCTAGGATCCTCTTCGTGAGGTACTTTTGCGGCCTTTCCAGCTGTTGCATGGGTCTAGTGAGGTACACGCCAAATGGGTCATTATACTTGATGATTGGCCTAATGAGGGAAGAGTACAGATAGATGATGACCTCTTTCTTCCTGGATGCAAAACCCTTGGTAATGAGATGTGCCACATAGAAGGACCTTCTGACCACAGTGGCAATATGATGGTCGAAGGAGAGGTTGCTGTCAACCTGTGTCCCCAGATCTCTTATAATGCCTTCAGTGTTCAGTGGGCTCCCATGTATTAATTAGTGGGAACTGAGTTTTTTCCAAAGGGGTTGACGATGCATTTTTTGGCATTAAGCTTAAGGCCATGGTTTCAACATCAGTCACTGGTCTCAGAGAGGCCTTTCAGCAGGATGTCTACATCACTTGTGGGGTTAATAATGGCTCCAAGATTGCAGTCATCTGTGAACTTGGTCAGTCAGAGTCCCTCCATGTTGGCCTGGATGTCTGAGAAGTAGATGCCAAACAGGAGAGGACCGAGGACTGATCCCTGCGGGACTCCACTCATGACTGGTCGGCAGTCTGACTTGGAGTCCACTACTTTCACACTGTGGGTTGTATCTGTGAACTACTTTGCAACCCATCTAGTGATATAGGGGTTGATGCCTAGTTTGGTGATTTTATCAATAATTCCTGAGTGGGAAATGGTATCAAAGGCCTTGGCCAGATCGAGGGAGGCTGTATGAACTGCCTTGCCCTCATCCACAGCTCTGGTGACTGACTCAAAGAAGTCAACCAGGTTGAGCAGGCATGATCTACCTTTCACAAAATCAAATTGCATGGGATCTAGAGTTTGGAGATTCCCTATATCCTGGTTAATTAGGTCCATGATGATGGGCTCCATAGCCTTACATATCAGACTTATCAGGCTAATGGGGCAATAATTTCCGGGGCCTGTAGTCGTTTCCCCTTTATGGAGAGAGATGACTGTAGCAGTACTCCATTTCGTAGCAACAAAGCCTGAGGTGAGACTGTGATTGAACACGGCACATAGATATGGTGCCAGTTCACTTTGTAGTTCATGTAGAACACATCCAGGGATATTGTTGGGTCCCATGGAAGCTGTATTCTTGGCCTTGGACAATGCAGCTTTAACCTGTGCTGCAGCAGTGCTGGATGCCTGGCATTCCTCCAGTATTGTGATTGGTCCTTTAGGGGGGGAGAGAGGGGTAAAGTTGGCACTGAATGTGTCAGCCAGTATGTTGGCAATATCTGTTGGCTCAGTATAGGAGGTAGTATTGTACAGTAACTCAGAGCAAAGCTGGGTATTGCCGTGGAGATTCTTGATATAAATATAGAAGGCTTTGTGGTTGCTTTTAGTGTCTGCCACAATTCTGCCTCCATAGCTGGCTTTAGAGGTTTTGATGAGGAATCTCAACTTTTTGTTGAGGCTAATAAGGGAGTTTTTGCAGTCTTGGTACTTCACCTTTTTCTGCAATAGTTTCTTCCTTCTGTTGTAGAGTTTAGTAATGGCAGGGGAACCACCAGATTGGCTTCCTTTTTTGGAGTAATGTACAGTTATGTGCTTGCTAGCGAGACAGGCTTGTGTCTTCACTTGCAACTTCTGTATGTTAATTTTTCATTGCTGACTTACCTTCTCCCTTTATTATGAAGATGTCTATGCTTTTGTCCATGTCTGTACTACATAGGATAATGTGTATGTTTATATTTGATATACAGCATCTCTTTGCACATCTGTCAAAATATTCTAATTTGTAAACAATCTACATATGCAGGTGCACTGTTGTTTTTATGAGAGTGCATGCTACTGCCCACTTATGCAGCATTTATCATTTATGTGCTGTATGCTATATAACAGTATAGAAATATTGCACGTATTTCTGGGTCATATATACTGCATTTTTGAAGCTCATCCCACTTACAGTACTATTCATATAGCACTACCCTAGATTAACATCACTGAAAAATCTACCCAGTGTAGATCACATTCTTCTTCAGATGATGATACATTGGGACTGCATGACATATTATTCAAACGTCACCTCATATATAATTAGTAATGTATAGACAGGGATGTGTGGCATAACATGTTTCAATTGCACAGTCATAGATCACTGCTATTAGACTTCTATGAATTTCTATTCAAATTGCAAAGAACAAGTAGCTAGGCAGATAGGGTTTTGGAGTTGGGTGTGTACACAGGTGAATGCTACAGGTTTGAATCAAGCTTCTAGTCAGTTCTTATACTGTGTGTAAGATACATTTCTCTCCATGCAAACAGTGACCTAAGATTGCTTAACATTGCTGATTAATGTGGTAATATTACGAGTATATTCTGAACTTACTTATCTTAGCATTAAATGCTGTGTAACCTCATAATGCACAATCAAATTTGGAACTCAATCTTTTGTTGTTTTTTATTCCTGTAAAGAAAGATGAACCTGCAACGGACAGAGCATTGTGCATACAGTGTATGCACAGGCTGGAGGAGCAGTGATGGGACAGATGTAACTTGCATGATGATATGCTGTTGTGTACATACAGCTTATATTCTAATGTGCACACTTTGGCTGTATATTGCACATGTTAACATATCTGTCTAATTGTCATTAAGTATAATACAGTGGCCTTCCTTTTCATCACTGTAAAACTGGATGCCTCTAACATCACAAATACACTAGTCATCCACTGTAAGGCTATAATGTATATGTGTCATTCATCCACAGATGGTGTGACATAGTTACATATGTATGACTGTCCTTTGATAACCCATATGCATTTACACATTATGTTTGTATCACATTCTGTGAGTGTACCAGCTGTCATCTCATGTTACCATGACAGTATATATGGGTATGGCATACTGAAGCCTACTTTCATTATGTACCTATGCTAATTCCTGTTTAACTGTTCCACATTATTGTGCTGTCTGTGTCATTTGTACACAAACATGCCTATAGTTATCACCTATGCACACTCCACATGTGTCAGACGCTTGACACTTAGTTCAATGCAGGTTACAATGGACTTGCAGTCCATCTTGTGTTGGAGTTATGTGCATGTGCAATTTATTTAGTTACCTATACTTGTCCTGCTTATTTCTGCGACAGCTTTATCAAGCATGCATTTTCTTACTATTGTGGACATACGTTGCTCATTTCCATTTCCTCTTATAGCTTTGGCCTATATGTTTCGCATATACATTGCATATGTATATGTGTATGTGCACCTTCATGTAAAGTATCATAGGTTCATAGGTTCATAGGTTGGTACTAGGCTATCGGCCCTAGGGCCTATACAAGCCTAGCCATAACAATTCCCTGGCTATTTCTTCCCACACTATTTACTTCCCTGGACCCCTGTCTAGCAGGGCGACTGACGTGATCCCTGGGGTGAATTTCCTTTTGCCCATCCAATCATCAAGGTTCCTTTTGAAGAGGGCCAAAGAGGCACTCTGCTTGACATGTATGGGCAGTCTATTCCAGAGTCTGGGGAGTCTCTGGATCATTTAACATAAGGGACAAAAACTACAAGACTTTAGCAGGCAAATACAATTGTAACACTAGCTATGTGGTTTACCTTGCCCAGTGTAACTTATGCTCTGCATTTTACATTGGAAAAACGGATTGTAGACTGAGGGAGCATGTGTATGAGCACCTTTATTGCATCAGGAAAAGAAAGGTCGAAAATGCACTAGCTGCCCACATTAAAACTAAGCCTACCCATGGTTTCAACTTTAGAGTGATAGACCAAGTAATAGGAGATCAAAGGGGAGGCCTGAAATCTTTACTATTAGAAAAAAGAGAATTGATGTGGCAGATTGGTTTAGATGCTTGCCACTATCCTGGTATTAATGATGGGTGCTCCATTCAATGCTTGTTGAAACTGAAAAGTCTTATTAGATCATTTATAATTTATATCTTTATGAGTGTTTTTGTTATGAGTAACCTATCAGATTTATGTGTTCTGAGTTGTGTTATATACATTCATATATATATATATATATATATATATATATATATATATATATATATATATTTTTTTTTTCATTTTGCTATCAGTGATTTTATGTTAGTATGTCAAACATGGTGGACCCCTTATATATAGATACACTATCCCTTAAGGTAACAAAGTTTTACAGTAGAGGAATGGCTGAATAATATAAGTTCTGAATTCTAAGTATAATTAACATTGAGGGGCAGAATATTCAACAATAATAACATCATTTGATGTTTAATTTTTGATTTTTAAAGTATGTAGCATATTAAATAGGATGTTATACCTTTTTAGTAGTTCCTATTTTAAATGTTATAGTACTTAATTTATGACATTAGATGTGTTTGTTGCTTTTAGTAACAGTGAGGAATTTAATGAATTTTACCTTAGGTCTTTAAGCTGCAATTCATGTATATAATTAGTTGCATTTGCTTTTGTGTTGTATTGGTTAATTGTGTAATTAGAGGGCGGAGGAGGGAGTTCTCTTGTGTGGTTATAAACCTAACTGTTTTTTGTGCCTACTGTTTGTTGTCTGAAGACGTTTGGTCATTGCATCAGATGAAAAGTGCTTTACTTCATTGCCTCAGTGTGGCGTTGTATTTTGTTTTTTTGTTCTCCTGTCTATTAAAGAGCTGAATAGCTGAAGATTCCAGAGTTTTGAAGTGCTTTATCCTGCATTTTTTTTTGCTTCCCTACACTATTTGCCATCTTTCCTTCAACCTTGTTGTAGAGTTGATATGTGTGCTGTTTGTGTACCATGCCTATCCTTTTTGTATCTTCTAAACTTTTGTCTGTTATGTCTTGTGAAAATTGTTATGTATTTGCATCAGCACTTTTCTCCACCTCCTCTTTCCATGTCTTTTTCATGCCTTCTATTGTTCAAAAAATGGGGTGCATTCCCATCAATATAAATATTGCCCATGCCTCGCTGACTCTCCCTCTGACCGTCCTTTTCCATTATTACTCGTTTGCCCCTGTTCCTCACCCTCATCCCATATCTGCTTTGCTATCCCTGTAATTCCTTTGGTGTGTTCCTACACATGTCCCACAGACATTGTTAGCTATCATTAAAATTGGCAATGTGGCTGTGATTGTCACTTCACCTTCGTCAACTAATATTTTTATTGGATTTTTTTTTTGTGGATTATGACAGATTCTGCAAAGGATAATGAGTATGCCAAGATATGTTTGTCTGCAATTTATGACAATATCTGTAATATACTGTGTATATTTTATTACTTTTTTAAGACTACTACTGATGGGCATTATTCTTTGGCCAGTTTTTCCACATTTTGCAGGCATGTTCTGTTAAATATGTACACCTACCACACAAGTGCAATGATAATGCACATATATCATTTATGAGTTTTTCTTGTAATACAATTTTGTTATACATGATTGTAGTTCTGCTGATGTCACATGTTTGTCACATGTTATTTGATGTGTCTGCATTATGCAGAGTTAAGCTTATTAGACCAAGGCACAATTCAAAATAACTCAGCTTGCAGCAGATCTTGAATGGAACTCAGCACTATCCTTCAAATTCCATGAAGTTTACAGAATCCAGACCATATTGCCTGACATGCATTAAAACTTTTCAGTCACTAGGCAAAATAGAATCAACTGGATCGGGAAGAGAAACACTAACACCCACACTAGAATGTGTTGGTTGGACAATAGTCTACTACTACAATTCGTTGAACACGTACTCTCACCCTTGTTTCATATATTTGATTGAAGTAGGTTTTGGCATTGGTACAGAAACAGATCTGACAGACATGAATTATTCTTGGCTCAGTTTGATATGGTTGGCTCACTGCATTCAGGGTGATACTCACCACAAGCTTGTTGGATATGACATCTATCGTGTCATACTGTAGTGCCATCTTTAGTTTGTACTTTTACACTTTACTGAAAAAGTTCACCCAGACTCTGCCATAACTTGCTGTGAAGGAAAAGTTAGTTTGCTTTTGCTTTCTTGTATTTCATATTATTTTATTGCTTTCTTATATTTTGTATCTTGTGATTTGTTTTATTTACACTGTGTTTTACTTGTATTCTGTTTTTAATTGCATATTAAAACAAGGAAAGACACCACAGCTGTGTCTCTTGTGAGTCACCCAAAATTAGAACAGGTCAAATAAGGAGTGACACAGAACTTAGAATATGTCAATTAAGGTTAATTATCTGTGAGCTGAGGGTGGAGCTAGGAACTAAACATTCCATTTAAGGAGTAAAATAAAATATTTCAAAGCTTTACTGGAAAAGCTCCTCCAGACTCTGCCACAACTTGCTGTGAGGGAAAGGTTAGTTTGTTTTTGCTTTCTTGTATTTTGTATTATTTTATTGTCTTCTTGCATTTTGTCTGTTGTGATTTGTTTTCTTTACACTGTGTTTTGCTTGTATTCTGTTTTTAATTGCACACAAAAAACTGTGAAACAGACCACAGCTGTGGTTCTTGTGAGCCTCACATCATTTTTCCCACCCTCTCACCCTGATGATGTTGTGTACTTAAACTCAGCTGCCTTTCTAGTTACCTACACCTTATGTTAATTTGACCAGATATCTTCTTCCCTCTCCCCTTTCACAGGCTGCTACGAGTAAGCACAAAGTTATCATTTTGTGAAATCACGTGCCTTCACCAATTTAAATTTATTGGCCAACTCACAGTATTACATAGAACCAGAATAAAAAGTGCCCACCCCTTTCAATCTATCTAGCTCTTTTAAAAGTAGTGTCTCTCCACTTAGACAACTAAAGCTTAAGTTACCCCCTCTTTCATATCTAACTGCTTAGTGCACACTGCAGTGCTTAGGATATCAACCCATTTTTCCCAACTTACCTTTAAAATCTGCAACATCTATTGTAAGACCACCAATTATTAGAGCGACCACATTCTGCCTCTTAGCAGTCATTTTGGATTAATGCTTATGTTTTCTCCTGGTAAGAAAAGGAGTATAGGGACATTAAGCAACAAAAAACAAAAGCAATGGTGTAGGTAAACCATTCCTCCAATAAACCAAGCATACAAAAGACAAAAATAATGGAGGTAACAGAGCACAGCTTCTAAAATCCAAAGGTCTTTATTTTCAGTAACAGGTAGGTGAGAGCTTTCACAGCCAAAGCCGCTTCATCAGACAAGAATTAGTTCAAAATTATGTGAAAATTACTGAACCTACACACATTGCTAACATACTGGCTGACAGGTTCAGTGCAAACTTCTCCCCCCCCCCAAAGGAGAGGTATCTATTCCAGAGGATTGTAGCCCCAAACATCTCCAAAGGTGAGAACTGCCCTCACTAAGGCAAAAAACACAGCATCCATGGGACCGGATGGTGTCCCCGGCTGTGTGCTTCATGAACTCAACGAGGAATTAAACCCACAGTTAGGACAGCTGTTTAATCTTAGCCTCACCTCAGGATACGTACCCAAGGAGTGGCGCACGGCGACTGTGGTCCCACTTCGTGCCTCCACAGACCCTGGAAATTACCGCCCATTAGCTTGACAAGCCTTATCTGCAAAGCCATGGAGAGGATCATAATGGAACTCATAAATAAAGACATAGGGAACTTGCAGACTTTGGATCCAACCCAGTTTGGCTTTGTCAAAGGCAGATCCTGCCTCTTAAACTTGGTTGACTTTTTCGAGACAGTCACCAAGGCCATTGATGAGGGAAAGGCAGTCCATACAGCCTACCTCGACCTGGCAAAGGCCTTCACACAATACCCCACTCAGGTATCATCGAAAAACTCATCAGCTTGAATGTAAACCCATACATCACAAGATAGGTTGCAAACTGGCTAAGTGACAGAACCCACAGGGTCAGAGTTGCTGGAGCCATGTCAGACTCAAAGCCTGTCACAAGTGGTGTCCCACAGGGTTCAGTCCTGGGTCCACTCTTGTTTGGCATCTACTTTTCTGAAGTACAAGCAAACACAGGAGGGTTATGGCTGACAAAGTTTGCAGATGACTGCAAACTGGGTGCCATAGTCGAAAACACATCTAACACAGATATCCTCCAGAAGGGCCTCACAGAAATGGATAACTGGTGCCAGAGCCATGGCCTGAAGTTAAACGCCAAAAAATGCATAGTTAGCTACCATATAGGTGGCAATCTACTGAGCACAGAAAAAGTCATCAGGGATCTGGGGACCCAAGTTGACAGTAGCCTTTCGTTTGACACTCATGTTGCTAAAGTAGTTAGGAAAACCTTCTATATCGCCCACCTGATCATGAAGGGATTCACATCTAGATCAAGGGAGGTCATCGTCCCGTTGTACTCATCACTCATTAGACCTATGATTGAGTACAATGCCCGCTCGAATGTATCTGACCAGACACCTGATGCAGCTTGAAAGGCTCACCAAAAGGATAAAGGGTCTCAAAAATATGTCTTATGCTGCCCGACTGAAAGAACTCCAGCTCTATTCAGTCTCATACCACTTGCTCAGAGGTGACCTGTGCCTGACATATAAGGCCATGTCAAACCCAGATTTGATGAATATGCTTCACCTCAAAAATCTAGATCCCTCAGAACCACAAGGGGAGACTTAAACCTTGACACGGTTATAAATAGAACGTGCTGGAGGGACAGATTCATCACCCAGAGACTCCCTATGCTGTGGAACAAAATCCCGGTACATGTGAGGCAGAGCACCTCGCTGGCCTTGTTCAAGAGGAATCTTGACCAATGGATGGGAGATCGCAGATATACCCCAGGGATTACTTCAGTGTCACTGCTTGACAGAGGCACAGAAAAATGATAGGCATAGTTTTTACTCAAACTAAAGGGCCACATAACTATGGGCTAGGCTTATAAATGCCCTTGGGCAGATAGCCTAGTATGAACCTATGAACCTATGAACCTAAAAAGTATAGGGACATTATTTCCTGGAGACTGCTGATCACCAGAAAGCCTAATAACTGCTTCATAGGAATTTTTGCTTATATTCTGCTTCTGGTAAGAGAAGGAGCAGAGTACATTGATTCCTGACTGTTTCTGGTTGGGCAGTGAGTGTCTGTGCTTGATATTTCTGATTGGTCTGGTTGCTATTCAAGGCATCTACTAGGAAAAGGCTATAACAAGCCTACAGACTCCTGCATCATCTGGAACAAGATTGAGGATCACCAAACAGGCTGTGGCATGCTTCTCATCTTGGGATTGGTGCTAATGTTTTGCTTCTGGTGAGAGAAGAAGGAAAAGAGCATTGCATCCCAGCACAGTGAAGCTGTGGTAAGACCAGCACTAGTAGGAGCCAGGCAGTAGCCATTCACTCAACTCCCCTCTTTTCATCATTCTTAACAAGACAATTCTTTGTTTGCAGTAAGTACTGTTTGATTTATTTCTAACTTTAGAATATCTGCCTATTAAATTTTCAGGGTGTACTTACAGTTTTTTTCTCAAGTGTTTGGCAGTGCCCTGTATAGACACAAACACCTTGAGTGGCATATTTATTGCAAAAGCATGACTGAAATTTCACCAATACCTAGTTCCACACAGGAAAACTAGTTTTCAGTGACAAGCACTGTCCCCAGAGTTGCAAGCCAGATACTCCTGATATTGCTTTATATTCTCAATCCAACTGTTTACTCAATAAAAAGGGGTCTGTTGCAATGGATATGAATCTTTCTACTATCTCCAGTACCAGCTTGATGGTTATGGGTATCCTGAGGCAATGTAGAAATTGCCTCATGTTTATTGACAACAGTTAATTCTCAAACAAACTGATATGATATGTGAGAGATGTATTTACGCAATATCACTGGAGGCAAAGCTCTCACATAAAAGTACTCCTGTCAATAAGGTTGACAGTAGTACACACTCTGCACCTATCAGACACAATTCAAAGCAGACACATAGATCCACATATGCTAAGACACTTAAATGTAACCTTCCTAAACCCCAAAGACCACCTAGATGAAGTACTTGTAACAAATACCCTCAGCAGCCCCAAATGCACTCTTTCAAAACAATACCCACATCAGCACATACAGCCACATCTCATGAAGCCTTTACTTCTAAGCCCATAATGCAAGCCACCACACAATCCAACATTCTGGTCATTGGAGACTCCATTGTGAGACACACTGATGCCCCTGTCACCAGACTGAGTAAGGAGAAAGTCATGGCCAATTGCTTTTCAGGGGCTAGCATCTGCCACATTAGGCATGCACTCAAGTCATTGGACCACAAGTACCATATATCTTAGTCATAGTCCATGTGGGTGTAAATGACCTGAGATGTACCTCCCTAGACTATATGAAGACAGACATCATGGAGCTCTTGGAATAATTGTCCCAGGCTGGTATAAGACTAGCACAGAGCAGTATTTTAACTTCTCCAAGGATGATGCCACAATATGAACAAAAGATAACTGACTTAGTTGCTGGTGTCATTCTAAGGGGATATAATATTTCACAGTATGGAGGGAGATGGTCAACAGACCATGCTGCTTTGCCAGAGATGGTCTGTACCTCTCCCCTCTAGGGTTTCAAATATCAGCTAAAACATTGCCTTCCCTCATATTGCCTTTTTTACTGATTTTTAGGCAGTCCCCAACTGAAAGTACTTCCAACACAGCAAATCAAAAACAAGAAAACTAAAGATATTACTGCTCAGTGCTATGAGTCTAAACAAAAAAACTTCACTCCCTAGAAGTTCTCTTCACTCTAGAGAATGCTGACATATATGGGGTCACTGAAACATGGTTTAAAATCACAGGAAGCACACAGACAGTGCAAGGTTATAGTGTCTTCTACACATTTAGACAATATACTACACAGAGAGGAACTAAAGGTAGAGGTGTCTCAATTTACATAAAAAATAAATATACCTCAAGGCTGGTCAAACAGGGCAATGCACTTGAGCTACTCCATGTTCAAATCACCACAGGCAAAATCCAATACCATTTCCTTGCAACCTATAGGTCTCTCTCCATGACCCAGGAATCCCATACCATGTATTTAAACTTATTGGAAACACTCACCATCCAAACCAATACTCTATTCATGAGTCACTCTAATTATCCATTATTACCTGCAAATCTTATATGACACCAAATGTACAGGCACAGAGATTCCTGGATTTTGTAAACACAAACTCCCTGGAACAGATTGTCAATACACCAACCAGGGGTGTAACCATACTGTGTCTGGTCCTCACTAATATGGGAGAGTGCTGCACACCCCCTAATGTAATGTCTTCCCTGGTAAGGTCAGACCACAAAATGGTCTTCTTTGAAGTAAAAATAAAACTTGCACCCACAACTAACTCTGGAATATTAAGAAACTACTCTAAGGCTAGAAAATGAACAAACAAAGCTCTTGAGTTCACCAAAGGACCAAGCGGAACAAATTAATTTAGCGCTTTCAATCACTTTTAATTCGTGACCTTCTTCAGAAACATCATACACTTGCCCACCCTTCCTTTTATACACACAAACAGGAAGTGACATGATAATTATGACAAATATAACAAATATAGTTGTAATTAAAGTCTAATAATAAAATCTAATAATAAAATACTACTGTGTTGTTTATGTATGGAACAATTAATAAATATTAAATGAATAAAAATTATCTGTACATCAAAAAACATTTTAAACTGATAGTATCATTCAACCCAGGTGTTCTATCAGCCCCAAAGTATAACTGCCAATAGGCTTCTTTACACTCTAACATGTTGTTTAAGTCACCAGCAAAATGTGATTTGTCCACTTTGTCCAGAATGAAAAATTCAAACTTCTTGAACTCATTGCATACAATAGAATGTCTAAATAATGCATTAGTTTTGTCGTTTTTCTTTATCGCTAAATAATGTTCATAAATCCTCCTTTTTAAACATCTTTTGGTCTTACCTATGTAATAGTTTTCACATGTGACACAGCTTGCTAAATAGACCACTAACTCACTGTTGCAGTTAAAATAATCCTTGGCCCAAAAACTTTCTTTAGAATTCCCAATTGTGGCAAAAGATGTATTACTAATAAATCTACACTGTCTACAATTGTTACAACTGTAGGTACCTTTCTTATTTGTACATACACGGGTGTGATTCCTTGATTTCTCATTATTCAATTTTAATATACTCTTGATGTTCATTGTCCTCTTGTATGTAAATTTTGGAGCCAACCCAAGTGTGTTAACTAAGTCTTTGTTGCCCAAAATAATTCTCCAATTGTTTTCCAAGATGTTTTTTATCAACCACATCTCATTAACTATGGGTATAGGAAATTAGATCATATATACATTATCTCCACTTATACCTTTAGTTTGAGAATTCAAACCTGTTGATCCTATCATAATGTCCTTAGATTGTAAAATGGGCTTAGCCACATTATGTCTTAACAACAAAACTTTGCTTTCTATCTTTTTGACCCAATTAGAATCATATCCGCAATTTTGAAATAAAAGTCTCAAGGTACACACCTCTCTTGAGAATGTGTCATCATTTGAAGTCAGTCTACTTAACCTTATCAATTGTCCTTTTATAACACCCTTTTTCATGTGAATAGGATGTAGGCTATCCTTATGCAAGTATTGATTTGCAAAATAAGGTTTTCTGTAAATCCTACTTACAAATGTTCTTTTTTCATGATCGATTTCTACTATTAGATCCAAATAATTGATTGCTTTTCCAAAGCCTCCAATTTTAAAGGACAAAAATGTAGTTGTTGAATTTAAATCCGTCACCAATTTTTCAAATTCAACTTGGTCTCCAGACCAAAGAAAAAACAAACCGTCAATGTACCTACAGTAAATCTCTACCTTGTTGAAACTAGGGTGAGTTTCTAAAAATTTTTGCTCCCAATTAGCCATAACCAAATTGGCAAAAGCGGGAGCTACTCTGGCCCCCATTGCTACACCAGAGGTTTGTTGATACACAGACTTATTGAAGGTGAAAAAGTTGTTTCCCAGAATAATCTCCATGAGACTACATATGGTGTTTGTATTAGTCCCTGATAATTCAGAGTTTCCATTTAGATATTCTCTCATGTACTCTATTCCTATGTCCTGATCAATAGATGTGTATGGGCTTCTCACGTCTAAGGTTCCAAAGAACAAATTTTTGTTGCCTATTTTGTAATTTCTTAAGACTTCTAACAAATGCCAGGAATCTCTCAAATAGTATTTTGATTTTTGGACTATAGGGTTCAGTATGCTGTCAAACCAGATGGAAATGTTTTCAGTTTTTGACCTTTGAGCTGAAATAATAGGTCTAAAAGGTATAGTACTATCACTGATCTGAATTTTTGGAATGCCAAAAAAAGTTGCAATCTTTGGCTGTTCCACTTGCATAAAATCATAGCTACCACTATCAATTTCTCCTTGACTGAACATGTCAAAAATTAAAATGTCTATCTTATTGTAATTCTTTTGTAATTCCTCGTAATTAACTCTTTTATATGTGCTGTCTTCTTTTAATATGTTCCTTATTGTATTTTCATAGTCTATGGTGTTCATAACAACTATTTTTCCACCTGGCATTTGTTAGAAGTCTTAAGAAATTACAAAATAGGCAACAAAAACTTGTTCTTTGGAACCTTAGACGTGAGAAACCTGTACACATCTATTGGTCAGGACATAGGAATAGAGTACATGAGAGAATATCTAAATGGAAACTCTGAATTATTAGGGACTAATACAAACACCATATGTAGTCTCATGGAGATTATTCTGGGAAACAACTTTTTCACCTTCAATAAGTCTGTGTATCAACAAACCTCTGGTGTAGCAATGGGGGCCAGAGTAGCTCCCGCTTTTGCCAATTTGGTTATGGCTAACTGGGAGCAAAAATTTTTAGAAACTCACCCTAGTTTCAACAAGGTAGAGATTTACTGTAGGTACATTGACGATTTGATGAAGTCTCGCTTAGTCGAGACGAAAACGCATAATATTGTTGTTTTATTTGAAGAGCGTTAGTGTCTTTGTTCTAATAAAGTGGAATTTTCCATTTGCTACTTTGGACTTTCTTGAGCACGTAGCCTATTTAACAGCAAACTTCGTGGTTTTGATTTGTTTGGTCTGGTTGGCTGTTTTAGGCTTTTACACCACTTGGATTACATTGACGATTTGTTTTTTCTTTGGTCTGGAGACCAAGTTGAATTTGAAAAATTGGTGTCGGATTTAAATTCAACAACTACATTTTTGTCCTTTAAAATTGGAGGCTTTGGAAAAGCAATCAATTATTTGGCTCTAATAGTAGAAATCGATCATGAAAAAAGAACATTTGTAAGTAGGATTTACAGAAAACCTTATTTTGCAAATCAATACTTGCATAAGGATAGCCTACATCCTATTCACATGAAAAAGGGTGTTATAAAAGGACAATTGATAAGGTTAAGTAGACTGACTTCAAATGATGACACATTCTCAAGAGAGGTGTGTACCTTGAGACTTTTATTTCAAAATCGCGGATATGATTCTAATTGGGTCAAAAAGATAGAAAGCAAAGTTTTGTTGTTAAGACAGAATGTGGCTAAGCCCATTTTACAATCTAAGGACATTATGATAGGATCAACAGGTTTGAATTCTCAAACTAAAGGTATAAGTGGAGATAATGTATATATGATCTCATTTCCTATACCCATAGTTAATGAGATGTGGTTGATAAAAAACATCTTGGAAAACAATTGGAGAATTATTTTGGGCAACAAAGACTTAGTTAACACACTTGGGTTGGCTCCAAAATTTACATACAAGAGGACAATGAACATCAAGAGTATATTAGAATTGAATAATGAGTAATCAAGGAATCACACCCGTGTATGTACAAATAAGAAAGGTACCTACAGTTGTAACAATTGTAGACAGTGTAGATTTATTAGTAATACATCTTTTGTCACAACTGGGAATTCTAAAGAAAGTTTTTGGGCCAAGGATTATTTTAACTGCAACAGTGAGTTAGTGATCTATTTAGCAAGCTGTGTCACATGTGAAAACTATTACATAGGTAAGACCAAAAGATGTTTAAAAAGGAGGATTTATGAACATTATTTAGCGATAAAGAAAAACGACAAAACTAATGCATTATTTAGACATTCTATTGTATGCAATGAGTTCAAGAAGTTTGAATTTTTCATTCTGGACAAAGTGGACAAATCACATTTTGCTGGTGACTTAAACAACATGTTAGAGTGTAAAGAAGCCTATTGGCAGTTATACTTGGGGGCTGATAGAGCACCCGGGTTGAATGATACTATCAGTTTAAAATGTTTTTTGATGTACAGATAATTTTTATACATTTGATATTTATTAATTGTTTCATACATAAACAACACAGTAGTATTTTATTATTAGATTTTATTATTAGACTTTAATTACAACTATATTTGTTATATTTGTCATAATTATCATGTCACTTCCTGTTTGTGTGTATAAAAGGAAGGGTGGGCAAGTGTATGATGTTTCTGAAGAAGGTCACGAATTAAAAGTGATTGAAAGTGCTAAATTCATTTGTTCCGCTTGGTCCTTTGGTGAACTCAAGAGCTTTGTTTGTTCATTTTCTAGTTTCAGTGTACGTTTTTAATTTACTCTAAGGCTAGCTTACTGTTATTAGGTGATAACCTGGCCAAATTTCAAGCCCCCATAAATCCAGAGAACACTGCTGCCTATGCAGAACTGTTCACAAAAACCCTATACAAGCATATTAGTAGCTGCCTAGAGGCAACTGTACCCACCAGGAAAAAGTACAGAACTAACTCAAAAAACAAGCTACCCTGGTAGAATCACAAAAGCAATAGTCTGTATAACAGAAGGAAGAAAATCATGGCAACATTTAGGATAACATCACTCTTAACAAACTAAACAAACAACTCAGAGAACAAATAAAGTATACAAAGCCAAATTTGTGGTAAATTTGTCCTCCCACATAAAGGACAACCAAAAAACATTCTTTTTACCATGTCCACAACCTCAAAGGCAATACACAATTGTGTGCAAAACTCATTGTAAATTAAGCCAGCTGCACTGAGCCAGAAGATATAGAAAATGCACTGGCCACAACAAATTCAGCTCCAACTTTACCACTATCTCCCCCACAACCTTTCCTCATGAAATGACATTAAATATAATTCCCAGTGCTATCACTTGGGAGGAGGTATTTAATGCTCTCTCTAAGGCCAAGAACACTGCATCAATGGGTACAGATAATATCCCAGGATGCTTTCTAAATAGCTTGCAACATGACCTATCAGGCCATCTGGAATTGCTGCTTAACTGTAACTTCCAAACAGGCTTTGTGTCTCATGAATGGGGAACAGCAACTGTCATCCCTCTGGACAAAAGTGGGCCATCTACAGACCCTGGAAACTACAGACCCATAAGTGTCACTAGTCTTATATGCAAAGCCATGGAAAGAATTATCACTGGACCCAATCCAGTTTGATTTCATCAAGGGAAGGTCATGCCTACTCAGCTAGGTGGACTTATTTTAGAATGCCACTAAAGCAATGGATGAGGGCAAAATGGTTCACTCTACTTACCTTGACCTGGCCAATGCATTGATACAATTCTCCACTCGGGCATTGTTGACAAACTCAAAAGATTCAGTTCAAACCTGTATGTCACCCAGTGGATAGCTAACTGGCTCACAGTCAGGACCCAGGAAGTTAGAACTGGGGAGTCCACCTCTACAAAGAGGCCAGTCACGAGTGGAGTCCCTCAGGGAGCAGTCCTTGGACTGTTTCTTTTTCGCATTTACTTCTCTGAAGTCAAGACCAATGTCAGTGGTCTCTGGCTGACTAAATTTGCAGATGATTGCAAATTAGAAGCTGTCATCGAATCCCACACTGACACAGATGTTCTCCAGGAAGTGCTGACAGAGACAAACAACTGGTGTCAGAGCCATGAACTAAAACTAAATGCCAAGAAATGCATAATAGTATCCTTCGGGAAGTCATCCACTCCTGGTAACTATCATATTGACAACACACCCCTTAGAGTTGACCCAGTAGTCAGGGACTTAGGGACTACACAGACAGTAATCTAACCTTTGACCATCATGTGTCTACAGTAGTGAGAAGATCATTCTATGTTGTACAACTTATGAACAAAGTTATGGCATCTAGCTCCAAAGAAGTCATTGTTTCACTGTATTCGGCATTCATCAGACCTATCATTGAGTACAATGCCCCATTTAGTATGTACCAACCAGGAATATCCAACAATTGGAATGTCCCCAGAGGTTCCTCACTACAAGAATACAGAGCATAAGTAAAACGTCCTCTGCAAACCACCTCAAGGCCCTATCCCTGTATTCTGTCTCCCACAGGCTGTTGAGGGGGACAGCTATGCCTTGCATACAGCGCATTGTCAGACCCAACTCTGATGAACCTCCTGCTTATCCACAAATCAAACAGCACCAGAATTACCCATTCTGAAGACTTAAACCTTGCTTGTGATATAAATAGGACGTGCTGGAGAAGCAGGTATGTATCCCAGAGACTACCCCGTCTCTGGCACAGGCTACCCATCCATGTGAAGCAGAGTTCCTCCCTAACCCAATTCAAGTGTAACTTAGACAATTGGATGGGGAACAGGAAATTCATCCCTGGTTTGGCACCTATGTCTCTAATGAATACAGGCAACCTGTAAATGGTCCATCACCCACATCCCTCCCTGCTTGTAAATGTTTCATCTCCCAAGACCCTGCTTACATTTATCAAGGGTACCAGAACTTGTGAGAGATTTGAGATGCTTGGCTTGGCTTAAAACAGCCCTTGTTATTGTTAGCCTAGTAAACACATATGAACATATGAGCATGGTTCAGAGGTTTTTTGCATTGTTTCAGTTGTTGTGTGCCACTTTTTCTCTCTAATCAGACATTTTGACCTGGTTGTTGATGGCAATAGATATGCAGAATGTTGTCAGTTGTAAAATGTTTGTAATAGGCTAAAGCCCTTTAGTCATTGCGTTTGACTGTATGGTAAGGTATGGCATGGTATTACATGTTGTGGTATGGTATGGTATGGTATGGTATGGTATGGTATGGTATGGTATGATACGGTATGGTATAGTATGGCAGATTCCCTATTAAAATCACAAAGGTCCACTAACCTGAATATGGAATTGTCAACACTTATATGTCGAACCACGAAAACACTGATCTTCCTGAAGTGCAAAATCCAAAATATCGAATCGTCAAAGTTGGCCTTTCTGTGGTATAGCTCCGTAAGGTAAGTGTGCGATAGTTATGAACCTTAGGGTTAGGGTGCGCATTAAGGTAAGTGCATAGATAGTAATGTATGTAAGGTTTAGTGTAGGGTTAGAAGTAGGGTTTTGTTAAGTGTATGTGTGTGGGTTGTTTATTTTGTTTGGGTATAGCTCCGTAAGGTAAGTGTGCGATAGTTACGGAACTTAGGGTTAGGGTGCGGGTTAAGGTAAGTGCATAGATAGTAATGTATGTAAGGTTTAGTGAGGGGCTAGAAGTAGGGTTTTGGTTAGTGTATGTATGTGGTTTATTTATTTTGTTTGGGTAGGTAGTATGTAGCGCGTGGTGGGGTTGGACAACTATGACGGTTCTAGATTTTGAATTTCGTGGTTTAGGGCATTCGGTGTATTTGCAGTTCACGTAATAGATGTAGATGATTACGTATTCGCTGAATAGGTCTTTTGTGGTTCTAATATAGACCTGTATGATATGGTATGGTATGGTATGGTATGATATGTTGTGGCGGTATGGTATGGTATTGTATGGTATGGTATGGTATGGTATGGTATGGTATTGTATGGTTTGGTATGGTATGGTATGGTATATCTTTTTGTTCAGGTTTTGACTCAGTCACTGGCATGTCAGTCCATATTTGTATTCCAAGCATTAGCTATCAGGAACTTACTCTGATGGCACAATTAAGTGCTTTATGAGTATCTGTCTATCTCAGTATGATTTTGCTCTGCTCTCTAATGTATGTAAGGTTTAGTGTAGGATTAGAAGTAGGGTTTTGTTAAGTGTATGTGTGTGGGTTATTTATTTTGTTTGGCTATAGCTCCGTAAGGTAAGTGTGCGATAGCTACGGACCTTAGGGTTAGGGTGCAGGTTAAGGTAAGTGCATAGATTGTAATGTATGTAAGGTTTAGTCTAGGGTTAGAAGTAGGGCTTTGGTTAGTGTATGTATGTGGTTTATTTATTTTGTTTGGGTAGGTAGTAGGTAGCGCGTGGTGGGGTTGGACAACTATGACGGTTCTAGAGTTTGAATTTTGCGGTTTAGGGTGTTCGGTGTATTCGCGGTTCGCATAATAGGTGTCGATGATTACGTATTCGCTGAATAGATCTTTCGTGGTTCTAATATAGATATCTTATGGTATGGTATGGTATGGTATGTTGTGGTGGTATGGTATGGTATGGTATGGTATGGTATGGTATGGTATGGTATGGTATATCTTTTTGTTCAGGTTTTGACTCAGTCACTGGCATGTCAGTCCATATTTGTATTCCAAGCATTAGCTGTCAGGAGCTTACTCTGGTGGCACAATTAAGTGCTTTATGAGGATCTGTCTATCTCAGTATGATTTTGCTCTGCTCTCTCAGTTTCAACATTTCATTGTGGATAGTAAGGACTTGATGTTTTATGAGTAAAAGAGTTCTCAGCCAAAAACTATTGGAATTCACCTGACATAAATGTTATACCATTGTCTGTAACTAGTGCATTGTAGGCTAGTCTTGGTGGTACATAAATTATTTCTATGTAACAAGAGTAAGAGTCAAGAAGAAGAAGAAGATGGATTTTTGACCTCAAGCTCACATAAATCAGCAGATTCCATTTGCCAAGGAACTTTTGATAATGGTATTGATATTAGTGTTTTATGTCTCTGCGACAGTTCATGCATAACACAAAATCAACACTTTGACACTAGGTTAACAATGTCTTGGTCTGCGCTTGGTTGCTGCACTGACATTTTTACTTTTTCAAAGCTTTTGGTTAGACCCTGATAACCTTTGTGTATTTGACCTAGTACCTTTGGTCAATGGGTTAGGGGTATGATTAGCATGTCTTGGTACAACCTGGAAATACAAACGAAACACACTAACCAGTAAATAACAAAGAATAACCATGAAACTGGAATCATACTGACGTATTTTAATTTAGCGCTTTTGTCTTGACAATGCAAAAGACTTCATCAGAATAAAACATAATTTGAACAGCCACCTTATATACCATTCAAAAACACCTGATTGGACAACTACAAACTTTTATTCCACATTTAAAGATATAATACAGTAAAACGCTACATGAAATTATCTATACAAGAAGTTAAGAATACATAACATATAAACAAATATGAAATTTCTGCTTTTTTTTGTGCAAAATACCATGCTAAAAATTAAGTAATGTATTAAACAAGAAAAACATTTTTTAAATGTGCTGTATGTTCCCACATAAGAAACTGCAATAATTTAATTTTCAGAAGTGGATTTTAGTTTTAACACACTCTGAATGGAACATTGGTCATTCAGTCCAGGAAGGGTAACTGTATTTAATTTAAGCTACCATTGCAGTTCCCTGAACTCAAAAAATTCATTAAATGCCCCCCCCCTCTGTCCCAAATCTACGTGGTCAATCACCACAAATTTGAAAGTATGTTGTGGAAAAATAATCACATGTTTTGCCAGAGCGTTGTTCCTGTCCATCTTTCTAATACTATAAACATGTTGATAAATCCTAGTACAGAACTGCTTGAGAGTTTTTCCCACATAATATGCAGGACATTGTTGGCAAGATGCTGAATATACCACATCCTGCGATTTGCAACTATATTTCTTTTTAAGTTTTATGGACTCATAATTATGGATATTAACTGAGTTACATTCTAAAATGTGTTAACATTGAGTACAGGACCCACACTTAATCATCTTGCCCTCTGAATTAGTTGTCTTGGTACAACAGCATGTCATCATGCTCTGATAATTAAGCTCAGGCTGTGTAATATTTATGCATAAGACATTTGGTTAGTGTCCAGTGAGTTGGTCATCCATTGTGTGTATGCTGAATAATAGCTTGCAAAACTGGATCAGGTAATTGATAGCTTATTTGACTTTTTCTAGTCTTTTACTAGTTACAGGTCTTGTCATCGTTATGATTTTCTACATAAGCTACAATATCATCTTCAGTATCTCACAGTGTCTGGTCACATATACAACTTCTGTAACAATAAGTTGTTTTCCAGATACATGTATTATTCTAGCATTGAACCTTTTTAGTCTCATTATAAGCTTCTAGCACTTTGGTGGCATTTTAAGTTGTATGAATTGAATGGTGAAACTAATGGATTATGATCAGTACGAAGCTTGAAACTTTTGAACCCTGTGAGGTATCTGGAGATCTTTTTCACATGCCAACAAACTTGAAGGCACACTTGGGTCACAGGTCTCCCCTGAAAAGAGGCCTCTAGCCTAGTGCGACTAATCTGGTTAACAAAGGATAAATAAAAATAAATACAACTTTTTAGATCTGTGAATATCTTTGTTCAGCATCTGTAAGCTTTTGGGAGCAATGGGCAACAGGACATAAAACTTGCTCATCAGCTTGGACTCATGCTGCACACAGGCCTTATCTGCACTTACTCTTGTCTGTTTAATGACACCTTAGTACACTAGTGCTGGAACAAATGTAGGCATTTGTTTAACTTTATTGAATGCTTGGGCTTGTGCATGTTCCCAGGGTCTCCCCAGGGTCATAGCACATTATTATTATTTATTTATTTATTTATGTGTTTGTCCTTGTTTACTGGGAAAGTCCAACTGGGTAATAGCCACTTTCAGTGGGGACTTGGGGAGAAAAGCTCAGTTTGTTTACATTGCATTATACTTAATTCCAGTTAAATACAGAGTATTTACATTTCTATTTGCATTTATACACATACAGTAGAAATTACTATTGTTCTTTTATTACATCTGTTAAAGGCATACTTCCCAACCTCTTAGACCAAGAAATCTGGACAAAGCCATCAGTAATTGGAGTACAAAAGTCCAAAAATAGGTACACTGTTAAAATATTGCTCTTAAAGACTTAGAAAATTAATAGAACAACAGCTTTTTATAAGCATGAATTTTCTGAAGGGTATAAAGTCTAGTCTGAAACTCAAATGTCTGTCATCTTCTGGCTTCAACCCAAAATGATTTGCCAATGATTTGCCAGAAACCACAATTTTTTGAGAAATGGGCCCAAATATTAGGTAAAATCTGGACATTCTGTGAAAATCTGTACAGTTGAGAGGTATGGTTAAAAGGATAAACATTGTGGAAAGGTCAGGCACAAACTTGCCTAAATAATGGATCATGCCTGTGGAAAAAAAGGAGCTTATCTGTCCTAAATCAAAGAGACCAACTTTTATATACTGGCCTAGCAGCAGTAGGAAATATGGTAACTCAAGGAAATGGAGGAGTAAGCAAGTTGGAACTAGTTTAATACATAGTAGACACAAAACAGAAGATAAAAAAGAAGAACATTAATATTAAGAGCATACCATGGAAGAGAAAAAATAAAATATATGAGAGTAATGTATTACAATCAGAAAAGAATGGGTTAGAGGGTTAAAAAGAGGGACTATACCGAGGATCAGTGGATGCTGGTATGTCTTGCCTCTGGCATTGGAAACAATGCAAGAAAATTCAGAATATTCAGATGGAAATGCCTGCACAAATATTTTCCATCAGAGCTCCAAAGAATGTACCTAGCAGCAGATGGAGATGAGAAGGTGAGAAGGAAGGACCTGGGAGCATATTATGGAGTTCAATATCTGATACAATGGATATTGGGGAAGGAGTAATAATTACAAATAAGTCATGCTTCTAAGGTGGATGATCAATACATGGTCAAAACCATTTAGAGAAATAATATGTCTGATTCTACTGGTGACAAAAATGCCTTTATGAGAAACTGGAAATCCAGAGAACAGCTGAGGGTGAAGGAACTGAAATGAATAATGGAGAAATTAAAGAGTCCAGTGAAAAAGCAATGAAGAGAAAGGGAAAGTGTGGAAAGGCAATACTGGCTAAGAGAGAGAAAATAGCAATAAAGTGAAACATGACTCTGTTAGTATGTGTGACACTGTCAGCCCAGCTATCTGGAATTTTGTAAATAATTCTATGTCATTTGTGAATATTGATATGATTTATATAGAACTGTATGTTATGCACTGAGCTTCAAGAATGTAACCACAGTTTACCCTGCTGTAACATAGAAGATTAACTTACAAAACTTCAGGAAAATAAGTTAAAATTAAGTGCTTTATGATGTGCTATAAAAGTTAGTTAATGCAGCAAGGAGACAGGATGTCTAGAGCTAGACATTTCTTTCTATTGTCTTGGAGAAAAGTAATTACTAAGTTTAAACTGTAAAGAGTTTTATTGCTATATGGCTTCCTAGCAGTTGCACAGTTCATAAGATATGTATTTTTCACAGAGAGATACAAACAATGCATGTACTTTCTGTCAATGGGAGTAGCTTGGGAACTAAAGTCAGCTGACAAAAAGTAATGTCATCCAAGCTAACCCAGCAGTAATATTTGATATTGATTTAAGAACTGGGCATTTTGTATCTTGTCTTGGAGCAAGAAACATCCATCATCACCATCATCTGCACTTGCCTTGGTAATAATAAGTAACTAGGGAAAAGTAATTTCTCTTAGATATAGATAGGAGTATAGTAAAGATTAATTTAGATGTTTTCTGTATTTATTTGAGATTGTCCTGCAATGTTGTTTTAAAATATTTTCTGTGATTCTGAACTCTGTAGTTAATGTTGATTGAGTATTGTCTTGTTCTTTTATTATTTATTATTAAACATATTTAAACCTATCTTTGTGACTGATATTTGTGAGATATATTTAAGCTCTTAGAGTACTTGCATATGTATTTGGTAACACTGTACAGGTCACTCCAATGGCCTTGCAAGTCTTGGTCACACTTACCACTTTGTTAATTGTAACATTACACAATAGGATTGGTCACCTATTGAGAAGGGCTTTAAAGTAGCTGATAAGAGGGGTTGTTGGCAGTGATAACTACTTTATAGTCTGGGCAGAAGGGGGCACAGCTAGTAAACCTGTGCCAACCTTCCCCAGGAGTGTCTGTGCATTTGTATATAAATCAAATCTTAAAGTGTGTGTATGTCAGCTACTTGGGCAGTGACACGAAGCACTGGTTGGACAGAGGGGGTGCTAGAGGTCTTGGCTTAACTCCTCAGCTGAGATCTTAACACTATAGCTGTGCCAGTGGGGAGTCTTATTGGGAATCTGGAGAAAGAGGGAGAAACCAGCCCCCAGACTGACTGTGATATCTGTGTGCTCTTAAAGGAAACTGTACTTTACTATGTGTGTACTTGTTATCCTCTCATTGTGTATGTCCTTTACTATTGCCAGTGGTGAGGATTGAGACTCATTGATTACTGGGCCAGTGCAGGGGTGTCACTTATTAATTGTTTGGTAGTGGTGAGATATCCACATCACATATTAATTGGTTGACAGTGGTGAGTTAGCCACATCACATATTAATTGGCTTGTAGTGGTATGGATATTTAATTCCTGCAGCCTGTGCACAGTGGTCACTGAAGGTGTTTGTACTCTCAATAAGCAGAGTTCATATGTCAACTGTTTTATTTTTTGTTAGCTTAGTTAGTCAGGGAGAGCAGGCAAACATGTCATCAGAGGAGTACTACAAGCTGAGAAGGAGCCAGTTGGCTGAGATGTGCCAGGGTAAAGGACTGGTGCATGGCAACCTGAATAAAGCAGACATGATTGCAGCTTTAGTCAAAGCTGAATTGCAGAATAGCAACCAGGAGATGTACAACTCTCAGAAAATGGACAGCTCAACCTTTCCACACAGGACTTAAAAAACAATCTGAAGTTAAAGAGACTTGAGCTAGAGGCCAAGCATTTGGAAAAAGAGGCAGCAGAGAGTCTGAGATGTCTAGAGAATGAGGGAAATGAGAAACAGCAATGTCTGAAGGCTGAGGAAAATGAGAAACTGTGATGCCTGGAAGCTGAGGAGAAGGAGAGGCAGAGGCAACATGAAACAGAGATGCTGAATCTTTGCCAGAGTCATGGAGGTAATGGAGAAGTGAGTAACCAAAGCCCAGAAGAAACAAAGGTCAGTAAATCTCTTCTACAATTTACAGAGATGGATAATTTTGATAGTTTCATTCATATGTTTGAGAGTCATAATGTTGACCGAGGGCTCTGGGTGCAGCTCCTGACCCCCTTACTCCATGGTAAAGCTGTAACTGTAATTTTCAAAACTGTCTGATACTGATTGTTTAAATGTTAATGTTGTAAAGAACTTTCTTTTAGAATGTTTTAAGTTAACACCTGAAGCTTAAAGGAAAAAGTTTCATGAGCATTGACGCTAGGCAGATGGAAGTGTGTGTGAATATGTTGCTGAACTAAGCACTTAATTTCATAGATGGGTGAGTTTATGTCAGGTCACCACTTTTGAAGGGCTGGCAGACCTTTTGGTGAGGGAACAAGCCCTTAGCACTTTGTCTGATTACATGAGAATCTGGTTGGCTGATTGACAATGCACTACTGCAGATGAGTTGGGGAAGAAGGGAGACCTATACCTAGCAAGCAGGGCATCACTGCACAGGAAAGGGACACACAGTGCTGCTCATGGATCTAAGGCAACCCATGGTGGACAGCCCAAACTGTCCCGACAGAGTCCACCAGTAGCAGGGGAAGCCACTAGTCCAGGTACACATCCAGAACTAAGGGTTAAATGTTTTAAATGTAACCAGTGGGGTCATGTAGCATATAGATGCCCACAGAGGCAAGGTGGAGAACAAAAAGTGGGAGAGCCAGTAATTGGGAATGACAAAATGCCAACAGTAAGTTGTCTCGAGACAACAAGGGTACCAAACTACCACAAGTGGTTATATCCTTAGTGAATGGGAAAGAGGCCATGACTAAGAGAGACACAGCCTTTGACCTAACCATTGTAAAGCCTGCAATAGGAGAGATGCCATTCCAAATACCTTTGGTTAGGGTTCACCTTGACTAGAAGGGAGGAAAAGGAAGCAAGCAAGTAAGTGTGTTTGAGGATATCCCTACAGATTTCCTGACAGGGAATGATTTTGATAATGCAGTACCCTGTGAGCATGCAGTTACATGCCGTCAGGCTTGGAGACAAGCATGTGGGTCTGGTAGCCTGGGGGAGACCCAGAGAGACCGCACACTTGCAGCCAGGACTGCTGAAGTGGTTACTGTAGGGAGGGAGCTACCCTGTAGCAGTGAGACTGAAGGTAAGCCACAGCTGCTTGTGGGTAGTGATGCTCCCATGGACAGAGTGATTGCAAGGGCAGAGGTTAGTAGTAGTACCCAGGCTGACAGTAAGGTACTGCTATCAGACGATACCAGACTTCCTGTGGAAGGGGAACTGGGAAGGTTTACAAAGAGTAAGAGGTGAGACAGGCTCAACTGTCAGACCCTACATTACAAGCCCTGAGGGAAAAGCTAGTGGGGCACCTAATACTCAGGGAAAAGGGGAGTCTGTATCCTGAAACAAAGGGTTACTGTATTGAGAGCGGACCCCTGAGGGAGGGATCAAAGGTGAGGTAATACAGCAGTTGGTAGTGCCAAGAACCTACCATCTGACACTTCTAACCATAGCCCATGACATTCCTTTTGCAGGTCATATAGACAACAAGCATGTCAAGAGACATAATATGCAGAACTTTTATTGAGATGTAACAGGGTACTGCAGGACCTATAGGCAGTGCCAAAAGATAGGCAAGGCAGGAGGCAAGGTTAAAGCTCATTTGATGCCTTTGCCTGTGATTGAGGAGCCATTTCAGAGGGTAGCTATGGGCATTGTGGGGCCTCTGAGTACCCCAAGTTCCATAGGGAAAAGTATATCCTAGTGGTGGTATATTATGCAACCAGATACCCTGAGTCAGTGTCTCTGTCCTCCATTGAGGCAGAAAAGGTGGAAAATGCTTTGTTGGAGATTTTCAGCAGGGTAGGTTTCCCAAAAGAAATACAGACTGACAGAGGTGCCAATTTCATGTCAGACCTGCCGGATTGTTTGTGGAAGTACTGGTGGGTGAAGCCCCTAAAGACCACATCCTACCATCCCCAGACTAATGATCTTGTGAAAAGATTAAACTCTACACTAAAGACTATGCTACAGGCATTTCCGGACCAGTTTAGGAAAGACTGGGACAAACATTTGCCCCATCTGCTATTTGCTTACAGAACGGTACCTCAGGAATCCACAGGTATTTCACTTTTAGTTGCTGCATGGGGATAAGGTGAGGGGATCTCTAGATCTGATTTGTGATGAGTGAGAGGGTAAGTGAGAGTCCCATAAGGAGTCTGTTGTGGGATATGTCCTGAACCTCAGGATAAGACTTAGGAGGCTCATGGCTTTGGCCCAGGAGAACCTGTCAAGAGCCCAACAGCAGAAAAAGGTCTAGTATGACAGGAGTGCTTGAGCCAGAGAGCACGCTGTGGGACAGCAGGTAATGGTGTTCATTTCTGACAGACACGATAAGCTGCAGACAGCTTGGTAGGGACCCTTCAAAGTGGTAAGAAAGGTCAGTGATGTTAGTTACATGGTAGAATTGTTAGGCAGGAGGCAGGGGCACAAATTGTACCATGTTAACATGATGAAACCTTACCATGATGGGGAGGCCCTTGTGCTAAGTATTTGCAGTAGGAGGCAGAAGGAGTCTGAGGGGGATCTATGGCTACAGGGGGCCAGCCAGCGTAATCCTAAGTTACTATCATGGAGCCTGTGGTTGCAGGCATATAATATGACAGTGCAGCACTGTAGTGGTGTCAGCAATGCCAAAGCAAATGGGATCTCAACACAGGATATGGGATAACATATTCACAGATAGGTTTATTTCACTCAAGCCACATTTCTCAAGGGTCACTTGAAAAACTAGCTTGAGTCTTCAAAGTGGGAGAGGTGTGATGATAGGACATAGAGTCAGCCATGCCAGGAGAAGTAGGGCAGTAGATGTATGACTTGTGCCAGCACAGGTAGCTGGAATTTTGTAAATAATTATATGTCATTTGTATATTACACTGTTTGTACAGATGCTTGTGCTGAAAATGTATTTGTGAGGTTTACTTGTGTTAAAATGCATCAACAGTGCACCCTGCCAGAATGAAAAGAAATGCACATGTATTATTGTAACTGAATTAATGTATTTGTTTTAATAGAGGATACTGGGACAGCAAGGGTTAACCAACAAGCTTACTTTAAGAAAAAAAGGGAAATGTAAATGAGCTGTTAAACCATTAAAATGGCACACCAGAGTACTGAATAGGACTGGAGATGTTAGGCCTGAAAGAGGCCTTTGTTCATTAGCTCAGTAAAAAGATGGGAAGCCTCAGGCACTGCCATAAACATTTAAGATGTGTATTGTAGCTGTCTATGCTAAATTCTTGTCTTAGCGTCAAGGGGGGTTACTATGAGAACTAGAGTTAGGTCACAGATGAGGTCATTTTGTAATAACTATTACAGATGCTCATATATAGATACTCAGGCAACTTTTTACAATACCTATACTTTTATGTACTTATTAATATCTTAATATATTAATATCTTAATATCTTATTTAACTTTTTAATGATACTTTTTAATGATCCTTTTATATTTATCTATATTAATATATTTCTATATTTCTATATTTACATACACCATACAATTTTAAATCAATATTTATTTGTTAGCAACATGTTTGAGCTGCTTTTTGACTTATATATATGCTATAAAATAAAATAAGTTATTTATTTATTACATAGTGATGGTCTAGCATCCTTTTAGTTTACATATGAATTCAAGTTTCTTTTGCATAAGTGTTTCTAGAGCATGTCCCTTTAATGCTGCTATTTTAATTGTTTTATTGAATTGCCTATTGTGTTTAATTGTTATTAAACAATCAAGTGTGTTTAAGTCATTGTATAAAAAGCTGTTAGTTTGTTGTAATATTCATGGTCTGAAGAAGCGTACAGGAAGGTACGCGAAAGCGCTCACCAAATAAAATATACAGTTTTTTGTTTAAAGAGTTTGCTGAGTCGTGTTGAGTCCGAAGTTTACTATTTACTCCATTTACTTCATTTAACTTAGGTCTCTTTGCTGTAGTGGCATTTCGTTTTCTATATAGCATCTTGGTTTAGTTCCACTACAACACACGACATGACTACACCTAATGTGGAATTAGATTATGTGCCAGAACTGAGGATACCAAGAAGGAAAGAATTGTGGACAACATTGCTAAATGATGGACTTAATCCTTTATTGGATCTGGACCTTAGAGTGCCGAATGGTAATGTTATGGAAGCCAATAATGACTGTTTAGAAACTTTTAATACTAAAATCAAGACCTTGGAAAATGATCTCTATAAGTTTCAATGACTAAATTAGCAAAGAAAACACATGGAAGCTTGTGTACGCTTCAAGCTGATTCCCAGAGGTATGCGAATACTTTGCATGCCCTCTTATGGTGACGCTCACCCTATTCTGCTAAAGAGATGGCAGGAAATTAACTTAGAAGCCAGTATGCAATATGTTCGACTACTAATAGACTATTTTAGTCCGATTGAAAAAGAATTGCTCACTAAAATTAATAATTTACAACAAGAACTAACTGAAAGTTTTCCAGGAGACCACTTTCAGCAAAGAATGGACAGTCTATTTAGTCAAGTGAGCTCCTATGCCCTCCGCTTGCAGCAAATCAAACACAAGAAGCTGCAACGTGACTATCAAGACTTTTCTTCGGGGAACGTCTTCATTTGGCCAAGTAGAGAATCACCTAACATCCACGCACGTACACAGATTCCAAATTCGGCGCCCCATGATGACACCATCATAACAACAGCAGCGATAGGGTTTCCAGCTCTAGCGACTTCACGGACAGTTCAAGAGGATGGTTCAAGAGACAACTTCACCACACCACCAGAAGCCCCCATTATCGCAACACCTATGGCAGCCACATCAACCCCCCTTCCCAACCAGGAAGCGAATCGCAACAAGTTAGCTCAGAAGAACCTTGGAGCCATTCCTAAAAATGATAGTACCACTTCTTTTTTACCATACCCTATAAAGAAGCTGGCTCCAACGAGAGAACGCCGAAACAGTTGGAGCAGGAAACGCAAGCTATCGGAAGACAACGAAGCTTTTCAGAGAAGGAGACATTACCAGTAAAGAACCAACTTTTCTTTAATATGTCCAGGTATGTGCTTTCAATACATGATAAAGAACTACTAAATAGAGGGCTGTCGTTTGTGCCGTCGCAAGGGAGTGTTCTTTCTGACCTACTAACTGACCTTAGAATGTTTGGGCGCTCTATAGCCCTGAAAATATTTTTTAAGTCAAAATCAGCTGAAAGTGACACTGGTGAAGCTAATGCTGTTAATTTTAAAAGAAAGAGTTTGTTTTCTCCCATAATACCAGGACATGTTGATCTTTTCATTAAGTTATGTGAAAGGGAACTCTACGAATACTGCATGAATATAAAGAGAAAATGTATGTATTTTAACATGACTAAAGGAATGCAATCCTCTCTTCATAATTTGATGTATGACTCTTCCTTAGTTCTTAGACCAGTTGACAAAGGAGGTGGGGTAGCTATATTTGATAGATCATCATATCAGTCTCTAATGCTTGACATGTTGAAAGATGAAACTATTTACCTGGTAATTGATAACTCTAGACTGCTAAAAATTATAGCTTGTGTCAAAGATGAGATTTATGATCTACTTATGTGCGGCCAAATATCTCAAGGCCTATATGAATACTTTATTATAGATAAACCGTTTATACCTACAATCAAAGGATTGCCTAAAATGCAGAAAGGAGTTTCACCCCAACCACTTAGACCCATTGTAGCTAGTGAGGGATGGGCGACAGAAAAAGTGTCAGTCTATTTAGAAAAGACCTTGAGACCTATTCTAAATGAGATTCCGAACATACTGAAAGATACTTACCAACTTTTGGATTCTTTAAATTCAATAGATAAAAAATTAGTTGAGGGGCAACATCTTTTGGTTACTATGGACGTGACCAGTCTTTTTACTTCCATACCCAATGTTGAAGGTGTTCAAGCAGTGAGAGAGTTATTGTCAGCGCTTCCACATATAAAAAGGAATGATATCATCCTTACTTGTCAGATGCTAGATTTAGTCCTTTGCAATAATGTGTTTGTTTTTGAGGGGTGCCTATATCTACAGACATCAGGGGTAGCCATGGGCACCCCGTGTGCAAACACTTATGCAAACTTGGTAATGCATAAGTGGGAAAGAGATTTTGTTTTTACCCACCCTTTGTTTAGAAAAATAGTGGCTTATTATCGTTTTGTAGATGATATCTTATTGGTTTGGGAAGGCTCCATAGAAGAGTTTGTTGAGTTTAAAAACCATCTAGAAACCACTACTACATTCCTTAAATTTACAGCACAAATGTCCTATGAATCAGTGAACTTTTTAGATTTATGCCTAAATATAAGAAATGGTAAGTTAAGTTCTACCCTGTTCAGAAAAACATGCTGGAGAAATTCTATATTGCGTTACGACAGTATGCACCCACGGCATGTGTTTAAGGGGATAGTTAAAAGTCAGTTCATTAGAATATCCAAAATCTGTAAGGACAAAGATGACTTGACTCGTGAAGCAGATAATTTAGACAGTATTTTCAAAGAAAGAATGTATGATGAGAAGTTAGTAAAAAATATTAGGTCACAAGTCTTAAAAGAAGTAGAGACTTCAAATTCAATGTTAGAAAATAATTTCAGGCATGAGACAGGCTATAAAAACCTACCCTGTCCTACAGGGAAGCTAAGTTTTATTACCACTTATACCAATGACAGTCTAAACATTAGGAAAATAATTAATAATAATTGGAAAGTATTAATGACTGACGATTTTACATAACAACTAGTAGGTAAGACACCCCATTTTACTTATAGGAACAACAAAAGCCTTAAAAGACTACTTTGTGACAAACCCAGTGGAACGAAATTAAAGATAGTAGAAAAAGCAGGCACTTATCCTTGCAATCATTGCAACTATTGTAAGTTTGTGACTAGAGAACAAGTTTATATACATCCTGAAACTAAGTATATTTTTAAGCCAAGATTTTCAGCTACCTGTGATAGTTCAGGGTTGATCTATCTAGCCACATGTGAACAATGTTCTGCATTTTATGTAGGTTTAACAAAACGCAAGCTCAAAAACAGAATGTACAATCACATCTATGACATAAAGAAATTAAATGAATTAAATGCTTTAGTGAAGCACTTACAGTGTTATCCTAATCACTCTTTTGTGTTTAGGGTACTTGAAATAGTAGAACCAAACACTAGGGGAGGAGACTATGTCAACCTTTTAGAACTTAAAGAACTGAAATGGATTTTAAGATTAAAAGGACATTACCCTCCAGGCCTAAATCTCTATGTCTCAATTAAACCTCATCTTAATGCACGCAGATAATTATTTGTGAGTTTAAAATATCATAATATATTCCATTACTTATGCATTAAGCACAGTCCTTGATGTATGACTGGACTTCCCTCCAACACGATTCATCTATTCGTTCAGCGATAGCTTTTATTTCTCCATTTTCCCTGTACTTGCATTTTACACACAATATATATAACTATTACAGATGCTCATATATAGATACTCAGGCAACGTTTTACAATACCTATACTTTTATGTACTTATTAATATCTTAATATCTTATTTAACTTTTTAATGATACTTTTTAATGATCCTTATATATTTATCTATATTAATATATTTCTATATTTCTATATTTACATACACCATACAATTTTAAATCAATATTTATTTGTTAGCAACATGTTTGAGCTGCTTTTTGACATATATATGCTATAAAATAAAATAAGTTATTTATTTATTACATAGTGATGGTCTAGCATCCTTTTAGTTTACATATGAATTCAAGTTTCTTTTGCATAAGTGTTTCTAGAGCATGTCCCTTTAATGCTGCTATTTTAATTGTTTTATTGAATTGCCTATTGTGTTTAATTGTTATTAAACAATCAAGTGTGTTTAAGTCATTGTATAAAAAGCTGTTAGTTTGTTGTAATATTCATGGTCTGAAGAAGCGTACAGGAAGGTACGCGAAAGCGCTCACCAAATAAAATATACAGTTTTTTGTTTAAAGAGTTCAAAAGAAGCTTCAGGTTGGATAACAAAAACGATGTAAAGCCACGACTCGGACACACTGAGTTTATTGTAATGCTCAATATAAAAGTACGTTAAGCGCTTTCATCTGAGACCAGACCATCAGAATTATTTAAGTTGTTGTTGTTATTGGGGAGGATTGTTTAAAGAGTTTGCTGAGTCATGTTGAGTCCGAAGTTTACTATTTACTCCATATTACACTGTTTGTACAGATGCTTGTGCTGAAAATGTATTTGTGAGGTTTACTTGTGCTAAAATGCATCAACAGTGCACCCTGCCAGAATGAAAAGAAATGTACATGTATTATTGTAACTGAATTAATGTATTTGTTTTAATAGAGGATACTGGGACAGCAAGGGTTAACCAACAAGCTTACTTTAAGAAAAAAAGGGAAATGTAAATGAGCTGTTAAACCATTAAAATGGCACACCAGAGTACTGAATAGGACTGGAGATGTTAGGCCTGAAAGAGGCCTTTGTTCATTAGCTCAGTAAAAAGATGGGAAGCCTCAGGCACTGCCATAAACATTTAAGATGTGTATTGTAGCTGTCTATGCTAAATTCCTGTCTTAGCGTCAAGGGGGGTTACTATGAGAACTAGAGTTAGGTCACAGATGAGGTAATTTTGTAAGCCATCTTGGATATTATATTTTACAGGGAATATTATATTTTACAGGGAATACTCTCTGAGGAGGGAGTATTCTGTTTGGGAGTCTGTCTAGAAAGACTGCTCACATATTTCATCTTGCCTTGTCCAAGTAAGTTATTAGGGAAGAGTAATTTCTTTAGATTTAGTCAGGAAAATATATTGAACCTTAGTTTAGATATTGCTTTTGTCTGAGTCTGTCCATCAATGTTCTTTTCAACATTTCCTGTGATCCGAACTCTGTGGTTTACTTTGAATATATATTCAGTATTTTCATGCTGCAAGATTCAACAAGTACTGCACGGCATGCAGGGATAGTGCAGTAGCTGCTGGAGGCAATATGGACACCGTGCGATCCAGGAATAAGCTCCTGGGACATGCACAAGTGCTCCTGCTCTATTCCTGCACGGACACAGCTCCTGTACGCAAATTACCACATTTGCAGGTGAAAACCATGCAAATGAGATGAATTTGCGATCCAGGAAGCTGGCAGCTGGACGTGCAGGACTAGTGTCGTCTGTAGAAATGTACTTGGTTAGTAACCAAGTACATTTCTGCAAACTAAAAAACGGAGCCATGACAGCGCCAAATAAAGGGTGCATATAATGTGGAAACCATGCCAATGGCCAAATATATGGCCATTGGCATGGAAAACAGTTTAAAAAAAAAACCTTTCATTTTTTTAGCTGATTTCGGCTGTTTAAGCATGGGGTAGCGACATGCAAATGGGATCGGGCCGAAAAAAAAAAATTGAAATAAACATTCTATCCAAAATCACAATTTTGCCATTATACTCAATGGCAGGCAGAATACAACATGGCCAGTGATTAGTGGTTGATAAGGGGGAAGGCTCAGTGTGGGACTTGTAATTAGGCATTAGCAGGCAATCCTATGCAAATGAGGGGAATGATACTGAATCCTAGATCCCCCCTCATGGCTAGCGTGCACCCAACCGTGTCGGTGCAGGAAGACCATGGTGCTAACCTAAGAGCTAGCTGACATCATAGAGGGGTGTGTCAGGCATACTGTAAGTTTATTGGAGCCCTGTGACTTGGGTTTGCCCTGAGCTTAGCAGAGCTAAGCAATGGGGTGCAGCTCAGGCTGCCTAGCACTCTTTACATTGCATAAATGGGTGTGCACGCAGCACACTGTGTTTTAAAGGGAAAAAAAAAGTAAACCAGGAAATAGCAGCTCCGTGCACATCTGAGCACTATGTTTGCACGGTGCACAGCTGGGCTTAAACAGAAAGGCAATGGGAAGGGAAAACAGCAGTAGGAAGATAATCAAGGAGAACTAGCATAGCTGGCAGGTGAAATGTATCAGAATCAGCTAATTACACAGACAGCAGCCTAGCCCAGCCCAGCACACCACTATAAACTATGCAAACACCTTTCCCTCTGTTTTTTCCTGCAAACAACACCACAGGGGTACACAAGCAGGGAAATTTTACCAAACAAAATGATAGGGGCTGCAGCAGCTATCATAAATCAACATGTGGAAAAGGCTGAGGGTGGTGAGGATGAGAATGCTGATGACCAACCTGCAGTGAGGAGAAGGAGAAGAGAGTACAGACCCAGGGTAACCTACCAGGGGCTATATTAACTGGAGATAGTGGACTGCTATAGGGTGGACAGGGACCTCCTACAGCAAATTGTTGAGCTGTGCCAGCCATCCCTCACACACAGAACCAACAGAGGGGAACCCATCACGGTGGATACCAGGGTATGTGTAGGCCTAAGAATACTAGCCACAGGTACCTTCCAAAGACCAACTGGGGATATCATGGGGATGTCACAGGCATCAGCATCCAGGGTACTCCGCCAGTTCCTGGATGCCATGTCAGCACATGCCGGTACGGCACATATATTTCCACAACAGCCATGAGGTGTTGGCCGGCAATATGCATCTCTTCCACCAAATAGCAGAATACCCAGAGGTAGTGGGTGCTATAGACTGCATGCACATATGCATCAAAGCACCACCCGGTGAGCGGGGTAGGGTAGAAATCAACTGCTAGGGCTTCCCCTCCATCAACTGCCAGGTCATGTGTGATGCCCAGGGCATTATAATGAATGTGTGTGCTGGCTGCCCTGGAAGCTATCACAACTCCCGTATCTGGCATCTGACGCAGCTGTACCAAAGATATGCCAATGGGGACATCCCTTACGCCCACCTAGTGGGGGATGCTGGTTATGCACTGGAGCCATGGCTGATGACACCCATCAGAAATGCACACACACCCAAACAAGAACTCCATAATGAGGCACGCGCACAGACCAGAATCATAACAGAGCATATGTTTGGGATGTTCAAGTCATGGTTCTGGTGCCTGGACACATCCGGTAGAGCCTTGCAGTAATCACAGCTTACATGTACCCAATTTGTCATCGTATGTGCCATGCTACACAATATGATGCTGTGGAAACAGCTGCAGCAGGAACAGCACGGGGCAGGGCCACACAGTCCCCCACCATTGCCAAGGCCTGCACAGGCACAGAGTGACTCAGAGGAGGAACAACCTGAGCCTGCCCCAGTAGGTAGAAGGAGGTGTGCCCAGTACACCCAGGCCGTGGCAAAGAGGCAATGCAGAACACATACACTGACATGGTAGGAACCCAGGGAATGACACCTCTCTCTGACTCGCACATACAGTAAAAGGGATGCCAAACATGACACTACCTGTGCTTAACCATGTATAGGGAGTGTATTATGTGCATCCGACATAGTCAGGTCTCCATCGCCATCCTCAATACTGGCACAGCCACAAGGTAAGTCACTCTTCCTATCAATTTCCGAATGGAGTAGTATGTGTTGTTACTTGTATCTATGGTATGGATGTGAGCATGCAATGGAATCAGGTGACTGAATGAGATGCCAGCAGATAGTAGACACCTATAGTGGCTGCATGAGATCTGTAATAAATACTGGTGTCACCATATTAGCCAGTACTAGGAAGGTGACAAAACTCACTGCAGGAAATGTGCTGGGCCACATATGTGTGTCCATAGGACACACACATGCTAGTCAGGGAGGCTCACATATCCAACAACAGTCTCAACCATAAAGGTAGGTGTAGAAAAACACAAACAAAGGCTGTGCTATGGCCTCTGATTGATGGCTATGGAGAACATCCCCCCGAGACCTACACAGATAGACTACAACAGGTCAGGCAGTGGGATGTTAGTTCTGAAGGGTAACAAGTCAGAAAATGAAATATAGGTCAATCAAACTTAAGACCTGTAGTACACTGATATGCCTCTAGTCAGCATGATAGGTCAGAATACAGAATGAAATGGAGTACCTGAAATACCAGTACAGTCATAGCAAATGTGTACAAGTGTCAGGTGTGTCCCTCCCAATCCTATGTAGAAATGTAGTAACAGTCAGGTGTGCCCCCCGATCCTATGTAGAAATGTAGTAACATGTATGTGCAGGTATAATAACTATGGAGCACAGATTATCTGAGCTGGCCTAGGTAGCAGGATAGATTGTAGCATGTGAACAATATGCAGGGCTGTGTGTGTTATGTTGGCATGTGTCATATATTTTATGAGAGTGGTCAGTATGTATGAATGGTGAGGTTTGTCCTGATGGCCATTGGCCAGTACTGCCTATGACAGGGCCAAGTTCTTGCAACTGCAGTGCCAAAACCAATACTTCCCAGCAAAATACATTCCAGCAGTAAGCCATAGTAAATGTTTGGAAGTAATATGTGTCACCATCTGAAAGATGGACATGGCATGAATGTGTGCCCAGACATACAAGCAGTACATAGGGAGAAGTACCCCAGACAGACAGTGTATAAAATGTAACTGTCAAATGGACACGCCCTTGGAATTGTACATACAGGTTAGCAGCACATTATTTGGGCTTGTAGTAGGGAATACCGATGTTGTCTGGCCAAACACTGCCAGACCACAAAGGTCATAGGTATGAAGTATTGAGAAACAACTGATGTCCCTGCACAAGCCAACATAAGTGGAATGTCCCATGCATATCCATGAGTCAGATGCAAGTAATGTCCGAGCACACATGCACCCAGCTCACCCCACCACCACCCACAGGTGCCGCTCCAGTCGTATCCCTGCTGTTGGGAATGAGTGCAACATTACCATCACCTCTGTATGGGAATAGCTAAAGAATGCAGCATGCAAAACAGGTGTCCCATGCAGGTGTGTCCCTAGCTGTAAGCAGCACCCTGCCAGCATCCACACCACTGGATCAATAATGACAGACTGTATTGGCATGAATACCTTACACGCCTACCCTGCCACCCCAGGGCAATATAGTGTATCGCAGTCCTGGACTGTAGGAGTGACAGAATGCAATGGCCTGCTACATCTGGCCTGCATCACTACCAAATAGCCTACAGTCCTCTGCCAAAGGCCTGTGTCTCACCTGTAATGCCAGTGTATGTTATGTCATGGACTCCCAAATAACAACATAACACAGTCCACAGAACTGAAATGCAAGGCCATGTGGACAAATCACAGTAACATGTCTACCATGTCCTACTGCATGAACTGTGGACCAACACCAAATTACTGCTGGACTGAGGTGATAACTATAGGGAACTTATCAGACAATGTTTGCATAATGTTTGAAAGAGGATAGAATAATAGAGGGGGGTAGGAGCATGGGTGACATAGAGTGTGTGAAGTCTGAAACTCAGCCATGTGCACATACTATCCCTGGCTGCAAACACAAGAATGGGTGGCTACAAACCTGGTCATAAAACACAATGTGAAGGGGTAATAACCAGAATTATGACCCCTGCCTCTAGGTATCCTGTGTGAATCTGTACAGCTGTGAGGTATGGCCACAGCAGGATATGGCCATACTGTCATATCGATGGATGTCATGTTTTGCACACACATTGGAAAGGAATACACACATATATCCAAGGACAACACACTATAATAGGCCAAAAATATACACACATAGATGTGTGGAAGAGAGTGACAGTGACAAATAGCCTTCCATCATGAGGCCTGTCCCACCCAGTGCACATCCAATTGGCTAAAACCACATGATGTGCAAATGTCAATCACCGTAGACATTTGCCTTTGGTATCCCTTTGCACAAGAGTGTCTGTGGTGCTTGTACTAACTGTGTAACATGACTGTACAAGTCAGTAGTCATCTAGCAGTTGTATACATGTACCCGTGGAATATAAGCCTGTGTGTGCCCAAGTGTTGTGTGTCTGCCACTAGATGAATGGGTTATGGCCCATGCACACACACTGCACTCCCCATTGCCCTACTATGGCAAGCCTGCTGATGTCTTCACCTTGAAATACACCTTTGGAGAAGTAATACTCCAATAATCTCTGTGTCACATCTTATAACTGTGTAATGCTGTAGTGTGATGTACTAGTTGGATAGGAGTTTTAATCCCAGATGTGGCAAGTGTGTGTGTGCATTTGTGTAAGAATCAATGCTTTTTAGGATAGTCACACTCACTACAATTTCAAATGCCCTACTTTGGCAGGTTTGCTGATGTCATTCACTTTGAAATACACCTTTGGGGAAGAAATAACCCAGTAATAACCCAGTAATCTCGTGGTGCATTGTCTAACTGCATAATGCTGTAATGTGATGTACTAGTTAGGTAAGAGTTCTAATCCCAGATGTGGCAACTATGAGTGTATGTGCTTGTTTGTGTAGGGATTGATGCTTTTTAGGCCAGTCACACTTACTACAAATTCAAATGCCCTACTTTGGAAGGGCTGCTGAAGTCATTCACTTTGAATTACACCTTTAAGTAAATAGTAGCCCAGTAATCTCCATGGTGCATCCTATAACTGCATAATGCTGTAGTGTGATGTACTAGTTAGGTAGGAGTTCTAATCACAGATGTGGCAACTGTGTGTGTGTGTGTGTGTGTGTGTGTGTGTGTGTGTGTGTGTGTGTGTGTGTGTGTGTGTGTGTTTGTCTGTGTAGGGATTAATGTGTTTTAGGCCAGTCACACTCACTACAATTTCAATTGCCCTAGTTTGGCAGGGCTGCTGATGTCATTCACTTTGAAATACACATTTGGGGAAAGAGTAGTCCAGTAATCTCTGTTTACTTGTCCTATAACTGCGTAATGCTGTAGTGTGATGTACTAGTTAGGTAGGAGTTCTAATCCCAGATGTGACAAGTGTAAAGATTTGTGTGCTTGTTTGTCTGTTTAGGGATCAATGCTTTTGAGGTCATTCACTGTCACTACAACTTCCATTGCCTTACATTGGCAAGCCTGCTGATGTCATTCACTTTGAAATACACCTTTGGGGAAGGAGCAGCCAAGTAATCCCCGTGGTGCATCCTATAACTGCATAATGCTGTAGTGTGATATACTAGTCAGGTAGGAGTTATATTCCCAGGCATGGCAAGTGTGTGTGTTTGTTTGTCTGTGTAGGGATCAATGCTTTTGAAGCCATTCACAGTCACTATAACATCCATTGCCTTACTTTGGCAGGAATGCTGATGTCATTCACTTTGAAATACACCTTTGGGGAAGAAGTAGCCCAGTAAGCTCTGTGGCGTGTGCTATCACTGCATAATGCTGTAGTATGATATAGTAGTTAGGTAGGAGTTCTATTCCCAGACGTGGCAACTGTGAAACTCTTTGTGTGTTTGGATTTATGTGTGGAGGGATCATTTTCTATTGGCCATTCACAGTCACTATGCACACCTAAAAATGGAGAACACTAATAACTGTGCAGTAACAGAGACCTGATCCAAGCCTCCAGAGAGCACCCCTGCAATACCAGGTACAGGTCTCACCACACCTGTTGGCCAGCAAACCAGGACCAAAACAATAAAGGTGGAGGACTGTCCATATTTACCAAGGATATTCACACCATCAGGCTACTTGCCCAACAGAATGTGTCTAAAATACCCCAGGTGCAACTAACAGTAGGTTAGACTGCATTCCAAATTATATAGCTTGCTAAAGATCCCCCACCATACCTCATGATACCCACTACAGCTTTTGAAACATACTGTGAAATATTATGATACAAGCAAACACCCTAATACTGGGTGACTTACACAACCCTGCCATTAACTGAGAAAACTACTTGTGTACCAACACATGTGCCTAACGGTTCTTGGAATTCAGAATTCCCAATGCCCTGGATCAAGTAACCCATAGTCCCACCAGGGGCTCAAATATTATGGACCAGGTCATTCTCAACATGGGAAATCAATGCTCCACACCTATGGTCACCCCATCAGTGGTCAGGTCTGCCCATGAACTAATTACCCTTAACATCAACATCCTTCCCCCACACCCCAGTAAGAAAACCTCCATAACACACATCTCCAAAGCCAATGTCATGCTACACATGTCAGACATGACTAACGTTATGACACCCATGCAGATGGGAACTGAAAGGACGACTGCTGAATCATACATAAAGGCACTGTATGAGCACATCCACTCATGCATGAATCGTGCCATCCAATATAGAACCAAGATGCTTCCCACCAAGAAAAGGAAGCCAATGTGGTGGCCCCCTGCCATAAACATACTGTACAACTAAAGGAAGAAACTGTTGCAGAAACGGGGGGATTTCCAGGATGCAAAATACTCCCTTAACAGCTACAGTAAGAAGCAGAGATCCCTCATAACATCCACCAAAGCTAGTTATGAACATAATATAGCCAAAGATGTTAAAGATAACTTTAAGCAGTTCCATAGCTATGTGAGGAATCTAAATGGCAATGCTCAGAACTGCTCTGATCTACAACAGGATGGTATTAAATATCGTGGCTTTTCGATTCAGTGCCAACTGCACCCCCCTCCCAACTCCCAAAGGGCCCATCTCAACAGGGAAAGATTGCCAGATTCTAGTAATAATGGCCACATAGATAAAAATCACACTCTCCAGAGCTATGACAACAGCAGCCATGTGACCAGTCAACATCCCCGGCTGTGTACTACATGAGCTACAAACTGAACTGGCACCTCACCTATGTGATATCTAATCATAGCCACACTTTAGGCTTCATGCCCACTGTGTGGCACATAGCTACAGTTATCCCAGTCCACAAGGGGGGATCCACCTTGGATCCTGGGAGCTACAGCCCCAGCAGTATGACATGCTTGATCTGCAAGGCCATGAAATGTATTATCATGGAAATTAAAACAAAGACATTGGCAACCTGCAAACACTGGACCCTAACCAGGTTGGGTTTGTGAAGGGCCAATCATGTCACCTCAACCTGAATGACAACTGTGAATCCAACTTCAGAGCTGTGGATGAGGGTAAGGTGGTTCACACAGCCTATCCAGCCCTCAACAAGGCTTTTGACACCATCCCCCAGTCTGGAATCATAGATAAATGTATCAAGCTGGCAATTAATCCCTATGGCACCCGATGGGCTGCCAACTGCTGTACTGCCAGAACCTACACTGTAAATGTAGATGAAACCAACCCAAGCCCCAGACAAGTGTCAGTTGGAGTACCTTAGGGTTCAGTCCTGGCATTGCCCTTGTTTGGCATCTACTGCTCTGAAGTACAGTCCAACAGTAAGGGACTCTGGCAAACAAAGGTCGCATATGACTGCACACTGGGAGCCAATATCGAATCCCCACATGATGTGGATATTCTATAGAAAGGTCTTACAGAAAGACAAGCTTGGTGCCTGAGCCATGGCCTTAAGATCAATGCCAAGAAATGTATAGTTATCCCCTTTGGGAAGGGACATGTACCTGTGAAGTACCACATAGGTGGCAGTACACTAAACACCTAAAGTGTGATAACAGACTTAGGGACACAGGTGGACAGTGGTCTCACCTTTGATAACCACATTGCTGCAACAGTCAGGAAATCCACCTATGTGGCACACCTCACATCCAGGAAAAGGAGGCCATTGTCCCACTGTAGTCATCTCTCAGTAGACCCAGTAGAGACTACAATGGCCCATTATGTATGTACCTCACAAGACATCTGCAACAACTAGAGAGGCTGCAGACATACCTCACAAAATGAATCAGAGGCCTTAACCAGATGCCCTATGCTGACCATCTGAAAATCATCCAGCTATACTCTGTCATGTATTGTGTTCTCAGAGGTCATCTCTGCTTAACATACCATGCCATGTCAAACCCACAGCTTTTGGACATGCTACACTTAAAGAATTCCAAACCCTCACAGCCACATGCTCCAGGGATCCAAATTTTGTCATCACAATGAACAATACATGCTTGAGGGATGTGTTTCTGACCCAGGGACTCCCCAGACTCTGGAATAGACTGCCCATACTTGTCAAGCAGAGTGCCTCTTTGGCTCTCTTCAAAAATAATCTGGACGATTGGATGGGAGATAGGGAACTGAACCCAGGGATCATGTTAGCTGCCCTGCTAGACAGGGGTCCAGGGAAGTAAATATTGTGGGGAGACATAGCCAGGGAATTGTCATGTCTATGCATGAATAGGCCCTAGGGCCAATAGCCTAGTATCAACCTATGAGCCTATGAACCTATGAACTACACTTTCCATTGCCCAACCTTGGCAAAGTTGCTGATGTCATTCACTTTGAAATACACCTTTGGGGAAGGAGTAGCCCACTAATCTCTGTGGCATGCCCTATAACTATGTAATGCTGTAGTGTGATGTACTAGTTAGGTTGGAGTACTAATTCCAGACGTGGCAACTGTGTGTTTGTCTGTGTAGGGATCAATGCTTTTTATGCCAGTCACACTCACTACAATTTCAAATGCCCTACTTTGGCAGGGCTGCTGATGTAATTCACTTTGAAATACACCTTTGGGGAAGGAGTAGCCCAGTAATCTCCGTGGTGCATCCTATAACTGTGTAATGCTATAGTGTGATATATTAGTTAGGTACCAGTTCTATTCCCAGACATAGCAAGTGTAGAAGTTTGAGTGTGTGTTTGTTTGTTTGTGTAAGGAGCAATGCTTTTGAGGCCATTCACAATCACTACAACCTCCATTACCCTACTTTGGCAAGCCTGCTGATGTCATTCACTTTGAAATACACCTTTGGGGAAAGAGTAGCCCAGTAATCTCTGTGGCATGTGCTATAACTGTGTAATGCTGTAGTGTGATGTACTAGTTAGGTAGGAGTTCAAATCCTAGACATGGAAATGGTGAGACTTGGTTTGGGTGTGTTTGTGTGTGTCATTCATATCCTGTGTGGAGGTAGCTTTGAGTGTGTAACAACTGGACTCATTGTGGAGTGGGTTTTGTAAATTTCTTATATGGTGGGCCTTATATGTCACAATGCCCACCTTACAAGGATGACAAATGTCAAACAGCAGAGATGCTGGGGTAGACAATCCATACGCCTACATGTGACATCAAGGCCTGGCGAACAATATAGGCAACCCTTGTGTTACCCACAGAACACTCTCAACCCATGTCTCATACACAAACACACTCAGCTAGGCAACAACCACTATATCGATAGTTCCCTGTATATTGCCCACAGATAGTAACCATGGTGTGATTGCAGTGGACTACAGCGGGCATGGCACCCTGTCCCATCCCTACAATAAGCACATAATTACATACAGTGCTCCTACACTGTGTTCCCCACTGGACACCTGCAACAACTGTAGAGACAGCAAATGTAACCCACAAAGGACATACTATGCCTTATACACATGCCCTGTATGGAGAGATGCCACTGACACCAGGGAATACCTGTATCATGCTGTCAATGTAGGTGCAGGGTCAACCTGGTGTCCATTGCCAGTTCTCACAACATGCGGCCAGGAATGGCACATCTGATGATAACAGTCTGTGTACACAACATGCCCCAGACACCCCAGGTACACTTCCACATGTCACAGAACATGCATGCGGGACGTGTGTACATCCCAGACACCATCCATGTCATGGTCTATAGAACACATACATGGCAAACATTGCACAGCACTGGCCATCCACAATAGTGCTCATCTCAATATACAAATAATTTGTAATAAAATTACTCAAGTTCATTCCCTTCTAGAAGTCCAGCAGTTTGATATCTTATCTTTAACTGAAACATGGCTAAGACCTTCCATTAAAGACAATGAAATCACCCCACCTGGGTGTAAAATCATTAGACTTGACCACACAGCCAAAAAGGGAGGAGGGGTAGCAATTCTCTAAAAAGCACAATTACAAATTAGTACTATAAATCTGAATTTTCCCCTAGATAAAAATGCCGAAGTAATCAGCTCCAAACTTCAAGTCAACACTAGTAAAGCCATAAATATCATTTGTGTATATCTTTCTCCAGGAAATAACATTAATACTCTAGAATGTATCCTCAGTTCGCTCTCCACCAACCTCCCTCAAGAAACATTAGTCTTAGGCGACTTCAACATTGATTGGAATTCCTGTAATAGTACAAACCCCACCTCCCATATAAACCTACATGGCTTTATACAACTCATTAATAGTCCTACCAGAACTAATAAAACCAACAACAAATAAACCACCTTAGACTGGATTCTTACTAATACTCCCCAACAAACCTACCAATCAGGTACCCTTCCAGATGATCTAAGTGACCACTCACTAACTTATGTCATTAGACATAAAACCAACCTAAATTTACCTACCACTTACAGAACACTATGCTCAAAAAAGGAATTTAACTCTGAGCATTTTCAAGCTGAATTAATACAATGTAATTGGTCCCCACTAAAATATCTCCCACTTAATGAAGTAGTAGAATACTTCAATTCCACATTCTTATCTATCCTGGATCACCATGCCCCAAGTCGTACTATTAGAACCAAAGCTAAAGTAGCACCCTGGCTGACCAACAATACTAGGCAAAAAATCATTCTCAGAAACAAATCCTGGACTAAATGGCTTACCACTAAGAATCTAACTAACCGCCAAAACTTCAGAGAGCTTAGAAACACTACAAAAAAAGCCATCCTGACAGACAAAAAGAACTATTACCTTCAATTACAACAAACCTCCAAAAAGGAACCTAAAAAATTCTGGGCCAGTATTAATAATCTTTTAACTCCAGGCCAGTCTATCACACCAAACCCTCAGGACTCTAACCCAGAGGATCCCACACAAATAGCCAACGACTTTAATTCTTTCTTCACTAATATTATCCAAACTCTTGCTAGTCACCTATCTCCCGATACCTCTAAGCTACACTTACCTACTTTAAATCCACCTCCCTTCCTTCACTTACAACCTGTTTCTACCTCCTTTATCTCATCACTGCTCCAAAAACTAAAACCTACCACCCCCTCTGCAGACAAACTTTCTGCAGAATTCCTGCAAATAGGAGCCAAAGCCATTGCCTATCCCATTTCTATTCTGATAAATAGATCTATAAATGAAGGAATTTTCCCTTCTATCTGGAAGATATCTCACATCATCCCATTGCACAAAGGGGGGAACTCTAAGGACTTCTCAAACTATCGCCCCATAGCACTTTTATCCCCTATAGCTAAAATCATGGAAAAATGTATCCACAAAGAACTACTTAACCACTTTCTCCATAACAACCTACTTGCCAACTGTCAGCATGGATTCAGACCTTCCCACGGTACCACCACTGCTTTACTCTCCTTTACTAATTCCATCAACTATAACCACAACAATAATAATCTATCATCTTCAGTCTTCATTGATTTATCTAAAGCTTTCGACATGGTTAATCATAAACTTCTTCTGCACTTACTAAAATCTCTCTCACTTGATCCTCCTTCCTTAACTTGGTTTACATCTTACCTAGAAGACCGTCAGCAGGCAGTACTCTCGAAAAATTCACTATCTAATCTCCTCCCCATCTCTTTAGGTGTACCTCAAGGCTCTATCCTAGGCCCCCTTCTATTTTCTATCTTTATTAATGACCTACAATCAGCTATCCAAGACACTATCTGCATACAATATGCAGATGATTCTCCCATAATCTGCACTGCTACCTCTCAAACTGAACTCCAGTCCCCTACCCAAAAAGCTTTTACCACTGTTGAACAATGGTTCTCAGACTGTTGCCTACTCCTCAACCCCAAGAAAACCAAACTGTTACTGTTCTCACCTACCCGCAAATCTACCCCACTAAACTTCACTTTCACTTCCACTCACGGTACTCTCATTTCTCTGGATTCAACTACAAAATTATTAAGAATAACTATTGACAATAATCTCAGCTTTGACTCTCACATCAACAACACAATAAAATTAGTTAATAAAAAAATTGGATCCCTTTACAGAATCAAAACCTTCCTTACACCTGTAGCTAGGACCACCTTAGCCAGATCTCACCTAATCTCTACTCTTCTCTATGCTTCCCCCATATACACCAATCTCTCCAAAAACAACCACAAGAAACTAGCAACATCTTACTATAATATTGCTCGATTTGCTACAGGATCCCCTTTTAGAACTCATCACTGCCTGAACCTAAGATAACTAGGTTGGCTTGAACTTCCTAACCAGCTCATACTTCAACAGCTCTTAATAACTCACAAGATCCTATACCAACCAAATAATATACCAATACTCTCTAACCTCATTTCACCATACAATAACCTGAAACATTTACGTTCATCAAACAAACTACTGATTAATATTACCAAACCCAATAACTCTGCAGGCGACTGCCTTTTTTCCAACTCTGTTGGAAAAATGTGGAACAAACTTCCCCCTGATATCTCATCTTTGTCCTCTCTCCCACTTTTTAAAAGACAACTAAAAATGCATCTCAATAAACACTGGCTTTGATCCTGCACCAACCCAGTTTAACTTTCCTTCTTCCTCTCTCTCTTTTCTTCTTCCATAATTCTATCGTTCTCTTCTCCCTGCACCATTAATAGCTCTCCCTTTATATAACATCCATGTAGATATATTCTTACACATATATACTGTATGACTATTGTAATCCACAAAAAAAAAAAACTTTTTATTACATTTTTTAAGACATTTTATTACTCCACTTTTTGTTTTTGCTCCTTTCATATTTGTGTAATATTTGTATTACCTACTTCTGTTTATAAATTTTAATCTTGTATTGCTGATCTCTGTTTAAACTTGTACTAACCATTGGAGCTTTTCTCCCCGGGCCTCTACTGAAAATGGACATATATTCAGCTAGACTAGCCCGGTCAACAAATGTAAAATAAAATAAATAAATAGTGACCCAGATGACTGGATGGTGAATACAATACCCACCTGTGTGGGCCAATCCAGACACTGCTCCCCTAAGCCACACAGCAGACCATTGTCATGTGGCCTGATGCCAAGGTATACCCTTTACCTAGCCTTGTACAGCCTTCTGGCACAGTCAACCAATACACACTTGTGAAGCAATGCACCCATGCATGTCAGTACTGGCAACCTGTGTCTGTGTGTGTGGAGTATAATGATCTGGATGCCATTCACACTCACTACACCTCCCATTGGCCTACTGAAGCATGCCTTCTGATGTCAGACATCCTGGCATACCCTTTGCCCATATATCATCCTGATAACTCCTGTGGTGCGTGTGACCCCCCCAACCTTCAACATTTACTCTAAAAATAACACAATTATCACTCCTACTACCCACACCAAACTACTGCGGATAGTAATAGACAACAATCTAAAAGTTGACTTTCATATAGACCAAACCATCAAAAAAGTCAACAAGAAACTAGGCCTCCTGTACAGGAATGCCCAATTTCTAACACCTTCTACAAGAATCACCATGGCCAGAACCCACCTACAATCTACACTCCTATACGCATCCCCTATCATCATCAACCTACGTAAATCAAGCCTTAATAAATTAGATGCCTGCTATAATAAAATATCCAAATTTGCCAGAAAATCACCATACAGATCACATCACTGCCAATCCCTAAAACAACTCGGTTGGCTTGAACTTCCACATCTCCTACACTTTAAACAACTAAGTCTAGCCCACCAAATTATTCATCACCCAAACAAAACTCCACCCCTCAGCCATCTAATCTAGCTTTACTCAGTTCCTAGACCCCTCCACTCTGATAGTAAATACTTACTACAAGTTTTTAGAGCAAAGAACTCAGCTGGAGAAGGCCTTTTCTCCAAATATATTGCTAAATTATGGAACACCCTACCAACTGCTCTTGCCTCAAGCTTCTCTTCAAAACAATTCAAATCATTCCTGAAATCTCACTTTTCAAAATCCTGGCTCTGCCCCTGCCTTCCCCCAGGTTAAACATCAGCTAAACTCCAATCTCACTTTCATTACCCTTGTATAACTCAGCATGATTGCCCTCTAAGCTAACATCTAACACTGTACCTCCACAAAAGTAATAATGTACACTCACTCAGTATGTATTATATATTGTAAATACTACATGTATGCTTATATGTGCACTGTAATCTCAATAAAAACTCCTATTGATACAACTCATATTCAATTACTTATTCACTTGTTAATTTTCAATTAATAATTGTCTGAATGGCTATAAGTCAATGCATATACCACAGTATATTAGACTGCTTTGTTGATTTTGTAATTATCATTGTATAACTTGGAGCGTTTCTCCCCAGGCCTCCACTGAAAATGGGCACTTGCCCAGCTGGACCTTCCCAGTAAACAAATGTAAAATAAATAAATAAAATAAATAAATACATTACTGTATTGTGGCAAACTAGCTAGTTAGAAAGTCTAATCCTGACCCTGCCAACTGTGATAATGTGTGTGAGTCCCTGAGAGAGTGTGGCTGTGTCGACCTTGACACCTGTTCATGTGGACAGTCACCTGTACTACACCTATCTTATCCCTCCTTTATCACTGTTGCAGATGTCACTCACCATCGAATATACCTTTGGACAACTTCCCAACATATAAGCTCTGTGGCGCATGCAATAACTGCATAGATATGTGATAGCAATTCATAGACAGGCAGGGGTTTGAAACCTTGTACTGGTAAGTGTGTGACACAAGCATGCTTAAGTTTTACTCCCCCCCATCTTACTTTCTCTCTGTCTGTCTCTCTCACTCCCTCTCTGTTGGATGTGGATAAGTACACCTGCTTTTCTTAGGCAGCAGCTTGTGTTTTGTAAGGGATTCTCATGATCAGATGATTGCCTCTGCATGAATTGCAGTTCCTCACTAGCTGATTGCATGTTTAACAGCTGTGTTAACATTCCCATAGCCAATTGCATGAAAACACACTCCTATAACTAGAAACATCATGTGAGTGATGGCCCTTTTCAATCACTGTGAGCAGGACTTTGTGTCGGTGTTTGGCAAACAGCATCATAGATGGTAGTGGGATATACCTCTAACAACATACACTGTGGAGGCAGGCCAACAAACACGAGGGGGATGTTCCAGACATGACTACAGAATGTAAGTGTTGCTCTTCTGCATTTGGAGTAATGTTGGTTTAACAGGGTTTGTGTGGATATGGCTGGTCTACATGATTTAATACCTGTCATGGCAGTGTTATGTGTTTGAGGAAACACCCACCTGTAGGGTTATCTGCAGACTGGCCAGTGTTTGGAGTCTTATGTGTCTTGTGTTACTCACAGTTCACCTATCTTAGAACTGCAGAAGTATAGTCTGAGGACTGCAGTCAGTACATGGTGACAGCCATGAGAGTTACTGACTTCATATGCCTCATAGGACATATGTCACAACAAACCATGTTACAACAGTAAATATATGAGGGTATCACAACAACATGCCAATATTGGCCCAGAGTTTGTGGCTCCAGCCACACGTCTGTCAACCTTTGTACATATGTCATGCAGTAAGAGGTGCATATGTTCTGTAAACCATTATGTATTGACATCATACCTGATAACAAGCCAGTCAGATAACAGACTGCTAGACATGTTATGTATAGTAGGGGTTATTTCTGAGGACATAACCTGGGCATTCAGTGGTTTTGTGTACAGTAGTAGGGTCTGTGTACTTGTGGTGATTGTCGACAGTATGTGTATTGCGAATACGTACCTTGGCCTGTGTACAGACTGTGGTAGATGTCATTGTTCTTGGTCCTGTTCTATCTGATGTTACATGCTGCTCCAGTGTATGGTACCCTATCGGCTCACATGTTTGTATGGCCAAACAAACACGTGTCCCATACCACAGACAGGCATTGGACCACACTATGCCATGACCCAATTTATGTAGGGTTAGTGTGTGAGTGGCACATATAAGGATGGTGTTGATCAGACAGTCCATATAGTGTAATATAAGCTTGCGTAACATGCTGCTGTGGCTGTGTTCACATTGGTTGTGGGTATGCACTTTCACACAGGTGTCTGTTACTCTGTGCTATGACATGCCTGTAGAGCCTGCTATATTTTCAGGTACATGTGTATTCCCCCATACGAAATGTAGGCCAGTGTTGTGGCAGTCTGCCTGTAGTTTGCACAGTGCTTTGTTACATGGCTTGCAGCTTAATGTAATTACCCAGTGTGATGTGATGTCTAGATATTTGCAAGATGTTCTGCTGCTGGGCCACCATAACTGTTGTGTATTTCTGACAAAGCAGTGGGATGCTGTACTGACTTATGTCACTAACTACTGGGTAGTATGTAGCCATGTGACCTTTGCACCACCAGTTATTATGTGTCAGGACAGACAGGAGTGTGTGAAAGCATAAACTGTGTGGGCATATGTAGTCCAGTATTTACGTGATATACCCATGTACATGGCTGTTAACATCCACATTGTCAGGCTTGGTCCACATGTCTCACACTAAGGGGATCTGTGTATACCTCTGGAATGACCAGAGTGTGCCAGACTGTCCACATATATTGGTCATATCTCTGTCATATCTCTGTCATGTCTCTATCATAAAATCCTCCAAAGCTAGTTATGAAAACAAAATCACCACTGACTCTAAAGACAACCACAAAGCATTCTATAGCTATGTCAAGAATCTCAATGACAACACTCAGATCTGCTCTGAGTTACAGCACAATGGCACTGAATATACAGAACCAACTGATATTGACAACATCCTGGCAGATAGGTTCAGTGCTACCTTTACCACCCTGTCATTCCCTAAAGGGCCCATCTCTATACCAGAAGAATGCAAAGTTCCTGTAATCACAGCTTCACAGGTAAAAAACACACTATCCAAAGCCAAGAACACAGCATCCATGGGACCTGACAATATCCAAGGCTGTGTTCCACATGAACTACAGAACGAACTGGCACCCCAGCTAAGTACCATGTTCAATCATAGCCTCACCTCAGGCTATGTGCCCACTGAATGGTGCACAGTGACAGTTATCCCACTCCACAAAGGGAGAGCCACCACAGATCCCAGAAACTACTGCCCCATTAGCCTAACGAGCCTGGTCTGCAAGGCTATGGAACGTATCATCATGGAACTTATAAACAATGACATTGGTAATCTCCAAACTCAGGACCCAACCCAGTTTGGGTTTGTGAAAGGCAGATCATGTCTACTAAACCTGATAGACTTCTCTGAAGCAGTCACCAAAGCCATAGATGAGGGTAAGGTGGTTCACACAGTCTATTTAGATCTCGCCAAGGCTTTCAACACCATCCCCCACTCTGGAATTATAGATAAACTCACTAAACTAGGTATAAATTCCTATGTCAAAAGATGGGTTCCCAACTGGGTCACTGACAGAACACACACTGTGAAAGTATTAGACTCCAAATCCAACTTCAGACCAGTGACAAGTGCAGTACCACAGGGTTCAGTCCTGGGTCCTCTCCTTTTTGGTATCTACTTCTCTGAAGTACAGGCTAACACAGAAGGTCTTTGGCTAACAAAGTTCGCAGATGACTGCTAACTAGGAGCCATAATCAAAACTCCAAATGATGTGGACATCCTACAAAAGGGCCTCGCTGAGACAGATGCCTGGTGTCAAAGCCATAACCTCAAGTTCAATGCCAAAAAGTGCATTGTCATCCCTTTTGGTAAAAACTCTGTACCCATGAACTACCACATAGGTGGTAGTCTACTTAACACCAAAAGTATGATAAGAGACCTTGGGACACAGGTGGACAGTAGTCTCTCCTTTGATAATCACATCGCCACAGTAGTCAGGAAATCCTTCTACGTGGCACACCTCATCACAAAAGGTTTCTCATCCAGGAAAAAAGAGGTCATTGTCCCCTCTACTCGTCACTCATTAGACCCATTATAGAGTACAATGCCCCTTTTGGTATGTACCTCACAAGACATCTACAACAACTGGAAAGGCCACAGAAATACCTCACAAAGAGGATTACTGGCCTCAAACAGATGCCCTATGCAGACCGTCTCAAAAAACTGCAGCTTTACTCTGTCGCATATCGCCTACTCAGAGGTGATCTCTGCCTAATACACAAAGCTATGTCAAACCCAGAGCTTTTAGACATGCTCCACTTAAAGAAATCCCAATCCCTATGAGATGCACACTCTAGGGACCTAAACCTTGTCACCACAATAAACAGAATGTGCTGGAGGGATAGATTCCCGTCCCAGAGACTTCCCATACTCTGGAATAAACTACCTATCTATATCAAACAAAGCTCCTCATTAGCACTCTTCAAGAAAAATCTTGATGATTGGATGGAAGATAGGAAATTCACCCCAGGGATCACTTCTTTGGCTCTGCTCGACAGTGGCACAGGAAAATAACTTTCTTGGGTGGCGAAAGCCAGGGTACCTTTTGGCTAGGCTTATATAGGCCCTAGGGCCAATAGCCTAGTAACTACCTATGAACCTATGAATCCATGTGAATGTGTTACATACAAGAGTAGTATCCTAGGTTATGTGCAATCACACTGGCATGTAGAGTATCATGATGTTACTACTGTTGACAGTGCTTTCCCAAGCAAGAGTAGATTGCTAATTGTAGTACTGGCAACAAACACCCCTGCATGCATTGATGGACTCTGAGTCCTCACTGTTGTGTTCCTGATGTGTAAGCTGTGCCACATTATATATTTCTTACTGGATAATGATCTGACATGTGGAAATTAACTGTAGACTACTGTCTGTGTAGTACATGTCAGTGAGGGCTGCCATCATGTAGTAATGGCATACCTATCGGTGTCAGACATCTGTCAATACATTCATCCTACTGTATAGCTAGTTGGTGAGCTGATGTCTGTCAGTCCCTGTACAGATGTGCAGATGTCAGGTATCCAGCTTGGATACGTACAGGCAACCTATGCTTGACTGACACTGACATGTCTGCCCAGCTGTGTTATAACTGGCACAGAAAGGACACAACACCCTGTACACACTACATGCCATGGATACCTCCACTACATTACCACAGTCAACAGAACATGCTTGGTTACAGGTCTCCAAGACAGACACTAACCATGTTATGTAATACATGTTGCATACATGTCAACTGGAACATCTCACTGGCCATTTGCAGGAGGCACTCAGAGGATTGGCTGAGGCATGTCACCCTCACCCTGAGGGTTGCCACAGTGGTGTCTGTAGATAGATTGCCCGCTGGCACATGGCAGGTGACATGATACCACTGTACACACATCCCCTACACTTCCCATCTCTCCATGGACAGTAGCCAGGTACACACCTATGAACACCTGCACTGATGCACCCCAGTACTGACAAATGTGTACGTGTGCATTACTGAGGATAGCAGTGTCTATGTGTTAGTACACCTGTAGTTGGGAATACCCTGAGGTCCTTCACACCCACCGCAACACTCATTGCCATAGTTAGATGTGGCTGCTGCTGTACCGGACATTACATGTACCTTGTTATGCTCCTCTCCTTAAGGACTACCTGGACCTTGCAGTACCAGCACAACACTGTTGTACAAATGGGTTGATAGTCATGGGATACCCATTAAGTTCAGGCAAGTGTGTGTATGTGTGCATATGTGTATATATGTAGGGTACAGAATTCCAGGCTCACATACTCCTATTACAATACACATTGCCACACAGTATTAGGGATAGTGATGTTGCTGCCCATAGGAGAGGCATGGCAATGTATGAACTTACTATGCCTGTGGCATGTGCATTAGATGCATATTCCTGTAGTAGCACTCTTGGGATGGACAAGGGGTTGTATTGCAGTTCTGGTCAATATGTGATGGTGGGTATGTCAGAGTGTCATCATGGGTTCCAGTGTGTGCAATATCCACAGTGGGGTGTGGGTGCTGGGTATACAGTCATTACATGATGGTACCCCGGTACATGTCCCATGTACCACTGTATGGTGGCCACTGTCACCATCAACAATACAGGTAACTGATAACAATATCCAGCCCAGTTATGCATGTGCTGTATGCAGCCTACCTGTAACACATTGGACACACCGACAAGTTAGTTAGCACTGATAGGCCCAGGTCTCTCGGATGTGTGTCCAACTGTTATGTGTTTGTTAATGTGTATATGATGGTATGTCACACTATGTATTGTCCATATACAACCAATACATCCCACATTACCATACTGTACATGCCTGGGGATGTTCTGCATGTAACATGTAACTTGGAACACACCTCATCCTAAACACTATGTGGTTTGTGCAATTAAAGCCACACACATCAATAGCACTACATACCTAGGTAGGGGTCTAGTCCAAGTGTTGCCAAGTAAGAGTGTGCGTATATGTGTTGGGATCTACTTCAGGTTGCTGAATATGCATATCTCAGGGGGTCTTCTGTTCATGTGGCACAGGCAGTAACCGTTATATAGACCTGTGACATATGTTCACCTGTACCCAGGATATGGCACAGCCATGGTGTCACCACAGTGCCATACCCCTTGTGAGATATGATAGCAGACCATCTTCCTACTGACACATGTACACCTACAATACAAATGGATAACATTATGGAGACTGCAATCACTCAGTGTTACTAACAGCTATAATGTATCATGGCTGGACAGCTACATGTCCTGACATGTAAGCATTAAATATTACTGCTGACAACATGTTACACAGCAGTGCATTGGTACACTGTAGTACAGTCACAGTGTGCATCAGAACCATATTAGCCTGTCCCTACATCGATGTTATGAATGACAGGGATGTGGCACAGGTATCATCATATGCACAGGCTGTGTTGTTGGTTTTCCAGAGACGTAGGGTGGGCCATACATTTGACACCATGTGTGTGAGTGAGGGGTACCGATATGACCATGGTGATGTGGTATGTGTAGGTATGGGGTTGCCCTAGGTGTGTTTGTATTGTCTGTGGGTATGAATGCATACAGTTTTGCCATGTGGCTGCCCTATACAGGTGTTCGTTGGACAGCTGCAGACCATACCTGACAGGATGTGCAGTTCACCATCTCCAACCACAGACACAAGAACTGTGCCTGCCAGGGGTTCCATGGGCATGTCTAGGTACAAGCCTCAATATGCTACTCTCTCCTGATGATGACATATGTCTGCTGGAACCCAGTCCCTCCTGGGCTGGCTAGGGCCATGTGCACATGGCCTGCTGTGGTGTGGTGTGGACAGCACCACCTTGCAGTTCTGGGGCTGGTACTGCCACTACAGGAGAGGCTTGGTGTCCCTGCACATCCACGTCGACTGCGAGATGGTGTTGCTGGCCTACGTCCACGTGGCCATCGCACCAGTCCCACCACATGCTCTAGCACAGACAATCCACAATCGAGGAGGCCCACCATCTCACCCAACTGTCTATCTATGCCCTCTATATAATCACAGAGGGCACCTGCAAGATCACGGATGTTGTCACTTACAGCTGAAAAAGCAGCCCTCTGCAGCTTCAGACCCTGTCTGGTATACCATTCCATACATGCCTGTGCCTCCTTGACAGCCTGAAACATATATCTAGTAGTACCAGATGTGGCACTTCTGCTAGGGGCACGATGACCAGCGACCCTACCATGAGCACCCCAGTACATCTGCCTATGTGGTAACTTGCCAGACATCTGGCTATGGCTGTTGTGTCCAGACACAGCAGCCATAGATACCACAGTGTCCTGTGCACTGCCACCAACCACCAACTGTCCCTTTGCTATGGCCACTGGTGATGGGGTATCTATAGGCACTGTGACTGTGTGCGGGGATGGGATGGATAACAGGGAGATTTCAAACGATGCTGCAGATTTGGCATCTGACAACCCTGCCTATGTCTTAATACAGCTATCATAATTTTCAGAGTCTGTATGCACACCAACATCAGATTGCATGCAGGAGGGACCCTGACCCACCTCGCCACCTGTGAGGGGAAAAAAGAAATGCATTTTAAGGCCTGCACATCATTGCTTAACAGTACACACATGTACACACACACACACACACACACACACACACACACACACACACACACACACACACACACACACACACACACACACACACACACACACACACACACACACACACACACACACACACACACACACACACACACACACACACACACACACTGACATTCCACCATAATACCTACCTGTCCCTGAGTTTACAGACTGTCCCAAGTTTATTCACGTAAGTTCCCCATCCTGCATCACACTTGGAAACTTGCACTCATTAATACCAATCATTAATGTATCATTCTTCTATTTGCCTAGACAAGTGATCACAAAACATGACCTGTTACTCCATTACCTCTTTGACTTGATTGTAGTTGGTTTTACAAGGACTCACTGCTGTCATCCAGTGTTCACCCTGGGTATGTTTGGACATCATGAGCATGGCCCCCATATGTTAGGGGCTACTATGGTCACCCAATAATGTCATGCACTGGAGTGTCATACATATCTATTGCTCAGTAGATGCAAGATCTGTTGCTCAATCAACTTATGTGGACAGCAGTAAAATTTGGATACACTCACTGGCGTTGTCTAATAATTCCTCAATGCATCTATAGTGCTTCATGTGTGGGTAGTCTTTCACATTTCTGGTGATTGCAATTTTAACAGTATTCCTGGTGTCTAATTTCCCTCCCAATGCATGTTCCATGCTACAGACCTTATTATATTATCAGCTGTCCTGAGATTACATATCAGGCAAGTATTCCTTGTGTCTCATATGTCAGTCCATGTCCATGCACTGCATGATTCCAAAGGGAAGTAGTGATGTATGAACAACCCCACAATCACACATGTGCATACATGGAAACCCACACAAACACACACACACACACACACACACACACACACACACACACACACACACACACACACACACACACACACTTCCTACATGCACCAACCCCCCTCCACTCCACCAGATTGCACTTACAGACAAAATGACCCACCCCACGCACACACACGTATAGGTGAGGTAGCACGAAGATATTACACACTGACCTCTCATTACCCATCTGTCAACATGCATAACATATGGTACTCAACAGCATGCAGTGCAGCTATAGTCAATCCATGCTAGCAACAGTATACATGTGTGTGATGCATGGGCTGTGTTAGTAGGTGATGCCCCTTCCCCTGAAAACACTGCACCCATGTACACAGTATTGCTCTGCACCTGTTCAGCACCCTGCCATGTACTGTGCACCATAGCTCACAGGTGTCCACACCATTGCTTAATGTGTATTACTGTGTCAGTTATGTCTGCTCTGCTGCTCACAGCCCCTATGTGTTTGTCTGACACATACCTGGGATGATATGTGGGCAGATGTCATTTGTGAATGCCTGATGTCTGATTTACAGATGTCATCATCACTGGTGCGTGTATGACCAATACTATACTATTACACTGACAACCACCAAACCTTACCATGGCTATGGGGAGTGTACACACCCTTATTGATATGACTCCCTCTTTCTTGATATGCCATGGGACCACATTAATGCATATGTTAACATTACATGAGCCTGCTGTGTGACATATGTCCTGTACAATCAAATGCAGTGTCAAACAAATGTGTTAGTTGTGCTGATACTGACTGAGATGAATACACTTTGTGGGTGCATATCTGTGCACGTCCTTATCATGATGGTTTGTTGCATCTACTGTTATGTGTACTAAAGCAGTCACTATTCCTGGCAGGGGTATACTAGCATGGGCCATCTGCATTTGCCAGTATATGGTCAGTCTGCTCTACACATGTCCCCCAACTCTGCATGATTGCAAGGTCAACTCATGTGCAGATCCCTTGGAGTTCACATACTGCCGTCACTATTGCTGTGGAGTCAGGGTTAAATCTGCCACAGTTCCTGACTCTGACTTTGTGCAGATACAGTCATTCATAGCATCTTTTGGATCCCTGCTGCAGTGCACTGTTGTGTCATGATGACAACCCCTCCCCACCTTCAGCCTTTTTGCAGATTCTTGACAACTATGGCCTACACATGTGTGACAGTTTGCAGTGTCCCAAACACTGAACACCACATATAACAGCCTAGTCCCAGCTAATGAATGGCAAACATACATATGTACACTGGCACCAGCATGGTACAGATGGGAATGGTGGGCCTGAGGTGGGGTGAGGTGTTGGTTGTGCAGCACATGCATCTTACATGATACTGTCTATAGGTTTCCAACATGGTCTTGGTACACCAGTACACACCTTTTGGAGACCTCTTCTGTTATGCATATGCTACCTGCAGAGAGGCTTGGCTGATGTTTCCTGTGGTATAACTGTCACATCTGATTACCCTAACCCATAGGCCACATGTTTTCAGAGTCCAGGCAATTGCTGACATGGGTACCTCATAGCCAGTACTTGCTAGATATTTCTGCAACCCCCTCAGTGTTGTGGCATGTTACTAGGCAGCCTGCATGACCAGTTTGCTGCATGTGACATCATCTGTCTTGGATGGCCATCTTTTTATTTCCTACATCATTCTTGTCCCATGCATCCTTGCCACATACATGACTGTCTGCACTGTTTGCCATGGTATATGCAATGGTGAAGTATGGCTACATGTCCAGCTCATGAGTGCTACCTGTTGGGTATGGGACCCATGCCATGTCATGTAAGATGTTTGCAAGCCAAGGCTGCCTCTGTTGCAGGTAAGTGTGCACATTTGATGGCCAAATGTCTTGGACAGCAAACCAATACTTGGTGTGACACTGGGGACGTGTACTTGCTGGAAGATACATTTCCATGACAAATGCATGCAGTCAGTACCACAACAGCTGCTTCCACTATATATTATCTGGAGTGTGTGCACACATATGCTTCCAGTGTTTGTGAATGTAGGTATTCCCCATATTTGCTGCCCTAACCTACAATTCCATATTACACACTCATTGCTCATGTTGGGACCACATTGCAGGTTGTAAGGATTGTGGACCGCAGTATTATGATATGCCATAATGTATTTCTGTAATAGTTGCCATTGTAATACTGGTATATACACTGTTGTAGCACTGTATAAGGGTGATATTTCACACATATCCCTAATGTAGGCCATTTGTCCCACCATTATGTTCATCTCTGTGCACACATTTTGCAATGATAGGATGTTAGTTATATTGCAGGAGTCTGACATACCCTTCAGATACACCATCATGGTGACCACTGTGATGCAGTGCAGTTAACAGCAACAATATGTGAACATGTACGGCATGCATTATAGGTAGGTGTGTTAAATGTGTGCATGGAATATACCATAGCCATAACATGACTGGTGTATTGGCAAACCTGAACAAAAAACATACTCATCAGCTACAGGCTGTTGCCTTGGAGGTATACCAGAGGGACCTACATAAGTGTGTGAGAGATGTGATGTCAGTAGCCACAGCTGTGGCATTGGTGCATGGTGGGTGCAGCATTACAGTGCATCAATAGTACAAGCCCACAATTACTACAGCTTATGCACATCTGTTTATTACTACTACACAGCAACAGACTATATATATATATGGTGCTGCCAGGTGTGTGATGATGACTGATTCTCTCATTCTCATCCGCTGAAAGTCTCTCATGTGTGACATTGCTGAAAGAAAGAAAATATGGAAACAAAACAGGTCTGAGCAACTCATACAGCAAGGTTATCATAGCTCTTAATACACATCTCTGTCTCCCTCCACAATATCTGCAACAATAATCTGATCACACAACTCAATAGGTATGGCTACAGAACATCTACTATTGGGACATATATTGTATTGTACCACACTTTGTGCTACGTGTTTGTAGCCATGTTCCCCGTGGGGACACTATCATTGCTGGCCTGTTACGGACAATGTCACGTGCATGCCATTGTAAGGGCCACTATGGTTTCATATATGCATGTGGTCTGTTTGCTATATGATTGCTGCACATCTGTTGTTTTGTGTTATTGGGGATATCTATGCATGCTATTGGACATGATCCAGGAATGTGTGGACTATTACTACCCACATATGTTTTATAACAGTGACACAATAGCATGTTTAGGGAACAGTTGCCAGCAGAACCAACTCCTCCACCTCATTTGACCATGTTACCAGGCCACATCACATGTGGGACTCACCCTGGGGCCTCCTTATCTACTGGTCCTGTACTACCTTCAGGTGGAACCACCTCAGGGGATGGTGTCCCCCTCCCAGGAGCACACAACTACATGATCTTATCACCTGAGATCAGGTCCAGGGTCTGGTGCATAGGGAGCTCCAAACAGACTTGGCAGATGTGCTACAGCACGTTGAGGCTTTCAGTACACACTCACAGGGTCCACATGCTCCTCCTGCTCAGCCTCCAGCCCAGGCACCTTCAGGGTTGTGAAGCTAATGTGTGCTGGCAATGGGTGGGGGCCTTGTTCCCATTGCTTCCATATGGGAGCTCATGGGGCTTTCACATCGCATACGACACTCCCCATCCAGGGTGTTTACCCACCACATGTGTCATATACCACCCCTGTAGGCTGTCTTCTCTATCTTCTACCCAACCCACTTCCACAAATATTCCTGCTATCCTTCCCCAAATTCCCAATCCCACATTCACAAACAAGGGCAATGTGGTCCCAACATGGGGTTCACACATGACATAACCATCCATGTAGCACACACTTACTGCTGTATATATATATATATATATATATATATATATATATATATATATATACATGCATATATATATATATATATATATATATATATATATATATATATACATACATGCATATATATATACATATATATGTGTGTGTGCATTGATGATGTTCGCTCACACATAGCATGCAGCACTGTGATGCAAAACTAGGGGACATGTATTTATATACATATGCGTGTGTGTGTTTGTATATATGTAGACATACACACACACACACACACACACACACACACACACACACACACACACACACACACACACACACACACACACACACACACACACACACACACACACACACACACACACACACACACACACACATATGTGTGTGTGTGTGTGTGTGTGTGTGTGTGTGTGTGTGTGTGTGTAGATATATATCTGTCTGCTTGGGATGACATGCTTGACAAGCCACACTGCTTCGCAAGGGACAGCTTGCACCTGTCACCCCTAGGCTTCCGGATATTGGCAAAGGCTCTTGCCACCCCCATAGTGCCTTTTTTAGCAAGGCTCAAAAAACAAACCCACCTCCCTAGAAAACACAAGTGGAAAAAAACTAAGGGTAATGCTGCTCAACGCCAGAAGTCTAAACCTCAAGATGCAGGCTCTCAAAGCCCTCCTCAGTATGGAGAGCATTGATGGCTGTGCATTGACTGAAACCTGGTTCAAGGCTCCTGAGAGCACCCCAGCACTACCAGGTTATAACTCATATCATGCTTTTAGGCCCAAAAACTTGGACTGAACCACAAAGGGAGGGGGAGTGTCCATAGTCATCAAAGACACCCACACCTCCAGGATAGTGGCAATGCACAAAGCATCGGAGACCATCCATGTGCAACTAACCATAGGCAAAACTGCCCTACAGTTTGTAGCATGCTACAGACCACCCTCTCAAACTCAGGAACCCCACTCAGCCTTTCTGAAGACACTGGAGAATATGAATGTCTCTCCAAATACCATCATATTGGGAGACTTCAACTACCCAAACATAGACTGGGAGCATTACTCAAGCCCCAACAACCTAGCCCAAAGGTTCCTAGAGTTCATAAACTCAAATTCGATGGAACAACTAGTCATCACTCCCACAAGAGGAGATAATATACTAGATCTGATCATCACAAACATGGGGACACAATGCTCCACACCGGAAGTATACCCCTCACTGGTGAGATCAGACCATAAACTAATCTCACTGGAAATCCACATCCCGCCCCCACCCCCAGCACAAAAGACCACAGTGAGGAACTTCTCAAAAGCTGATTTCACACTTCTTAAGACTGAAGTGGTATCCTTCAAGGCCCCTGGGCCAGTGGAAACCACAGCCCACACTGCTGAATCCTTTATAAACACCTTCTACGGACACCTTCAAGAATGCATGGATCATGCAATCCCAAATAAAACCAAGACCCTTTCCCCTAAAGGCAGGCATCCTGTCTGGTTGACCCCAGCCATAAACAAACTTTACAACAGGAGGAGGAAGCTACTACAGGACAGAGCAAAATCCCAAAAAGGAAAGGCATCTCTGATCAGTACTAGCAAAAAACTACGATCACTCATAAAATCATCCAAGGCCAACTTTGAGAGAAAAATCACAAAAGACACTAAAGATAATCACAAGGCCTTCTTTAGTTATGTTAGAAACCTGGGTGAAACTCCCAGATATGCTCAGAGTTAGTTCAAAATGACAAAAAATACACCGAACCCAAAGATATTGCCAACATACTGGCAGACAGGTTCAGTGCAAATTTCTACCCCCCATCCCCCCCAAAAGGAGAAATATCTATCCCAGCAGAATGTAGCCTCCCTGACATCACAGATGTCCAGGTGAGAGCCACCCTCTCCAAAGCTAAAAACATAGCATCAATGGGACCAGATGGTGTCCCAGGTTGCGTGCTACATGAACTCCAAGAGGAACTAAACTCGCACATAAGGCTGCTGTTTAATCTTAGCCTTACTACAGGATACGTACCCAAAGAATGGCGTACAGCAACAGTGGTTCCACTCCACAAAGGAGGTGCTTCTATGGACCCTGGAAATTACTGCCCCATAAGCTTGATGAGCCTGGTCTGCAAAGCTATGGAGAGGATCATTATGGAACTCATAAACAAAGACATTGGTGACCTACAGACACTTGATCCTACCCAATTTGGCTTTGTTAAGGGCAGATCCTGCCTTTTGAACTTAGTCGACTTTTTTGAAACAGTCACTAAGGCCATTGATGAGGGTAAGGCAGTTCACACAGCCTACCTTGACCTTGCAAAAGCCTTCGACACAATACCCCACTCGGGCATCATAGACAAGCTCACCAGCTTAAATGTAAACCCATATGTCATACGATGGGTTGCAAACTGGCTAAAGGACAGAACCCACAAGGTCAGAATTGCTGGAGCCATGTCAGACTCAAAGCCAGTCACAAGTGGTGTCCCACAGGGCTCGGTCCTGGGACCCCTCTTGTTCAGCATTTATTTCTCAGAAGTACAAGCAAACAAAGGAGGATTGTGGCTGACAAAGTTTGCAGATGACTGCAAGCTGGGCGCCATAATCGATACTCCAGCGGATACTAGCATCCTTCAGAAAGGCCTCACAGAAATGGATGACTGATGCCAGAGCCATGGCCTTAAACTGAACGCCAAAAAATGTATAGTTATACCCTTTGGGAAAAACAAAGTACCCACAAATTACCACATAGGTGGTAATCCATAAATTACGGAAGAAGTAATCAGGGACCTAGGGACCCAAGTTGACAGTGACCTCTCATTTGACACCCACATTGCCAAGGTGGTTAGGAAGACCTTCTATATTGCCCACCTTATCATGAAAGGATTCACATCTAGATCAAGAGAGGTCATTGTGCCCCTATACTCTTCCCTTATCAGACCCATGATTGAGTACAATGCCCCATTTGGTATGTACCTTACCCGGCACTTGCAGCAATTGGAAAGACCCCAGAAGTGCCTCACCAAGAGGATCAAGGGACTCAAACATATGTCATATGCTGCTAGACTGAAGAAACTCCAGCTCTATTCAGTCGCATACCACCTACTCAGAGGTGATCTATGCCTGACGTACAAGGCCATGTCCAATCCAAAATTAATGGACATGCTCCACCTAAAAAAATCCAAATCCACCAGAGCCACGAGATTGAGAGACTTGAACCTAAACACAGAAATAAATAGGACATGCTGGAGGGACAGATTCATAACCCAGAGGCTCCCTATACTCTGGAACAGAATCCCAGTCCATGTTAGGCAGAGCCCCTCACTGACTCTCTTCAAGAGAAATCTTGACGAGTGGATGGGAGATCGTAGGTTTACCCCGGGGGTCATCTCTGTGTCACTGCTAGACAGAGGCACAGTAAACTAAACCCTAAATGGGCTCAGTATTATCATTCCAGGGGATGGCGGAAGCCACACACACTCTGACTAGGCTTATAAATGCCCTAGGGCAGATAGCCTAGTATGAACCTATGAACCTATATGTGTTTTATATATATATATATATATATATATATATATATATATATATATATATATATATATATATATACACACACACACACACACACACACACACATATATATATATATATATAAATATACATATATATATATATATATATATATATATATATATATATATATATATATATATACATATAAGGTGCATTCAGACATCATGTCCACACTCTCTAACTCTCCTTCCTCCACAGCTGCACTGTTCTGCCTTGCTACAACTCAGACAGGTGCCACATGTAGATACAGCCTAACATTATGGGGATATATATAGGGAAAGATTGCAAGTAAGCCTATTACACACCTATGGCATTTCTGCATGCTACATTACACATTAACTTGAGTGTCCTGCAAGTGGTGGGCTCTGGAACCCACATGTCCATCATAATAGCATTAATTCCACCACCAGCTATTGGCCACACTAATATACATGCTTTCTATTACACAACTGACATTATGATGCTTACATCTTGTCAGTCAGTGCTGATGTTCACAGTTGATGGGTATGCATACTACCCACAGGGACAGACACTATTGTCCATAACAGTTGTTCAGCTGGACATCATTACAACAACAACACCTGATGGCACATATAAATCATTCCACATAATCTAGCCCATTATTATGGACCAAGTACTACATTCAATTACATGCACATACACTTCACATACCTGTTGTGGGAATGATGTCTGTTCTGGATAGTTTGCTAGATGGATGTTTTTTTTGTTGTTTTTTTTTGGCTTTGGCTTTGACTTTCACTCTCTCTCTCTCTTTCTTTATCTCGGTCTCTCTCCAGTAAATGGATTGAGCTGCTTTGAATAGATTGCAGCATGGATTTTGTAGGAGATGCACATGATCAGGTGATGGCCTCTGCACCAATCAGTGTCCTCCACTTGCTACCTGCATGCAACATGTTGCGTAGTACTTCCAATTACCACTGTCATGGCAACCCACTACTATAAATCCCTACATCATGTGGGTGTGGGCCCTTTACCTTTCCTGTGTGGAGGACATCCTTCCTGTGAGTGGGCAGCAGTGTTACAGACAGCAGGTAGCAATACCTCTTACAAGAGGATATGCAGACTCAGGCCAGCTACATATTTGTATAAGGTTCCAGAACTACAGACAGAGTGTGAATAGTGTTGTTATATTCATAGTATAGCACCAGTGTTACAGGGTTTGTTTGCACTTAC